>NC_056744.1:1086162987-1086255487 GCF_019279795.1 Protopterus annectens | reverse complement strand
GCTGACAGCCAAATGAGGCGTAAACCAGCGTAACCTGTTTGCGCGGAGCTGTGCACCACGCTAACAAGCTAACCGACGGGCAACGTTGAGCAAGCTGTAACAAAACTGCCTTTACACAGACACACCCCCTAGCCTGTCTAGACAGTCATAAAATATAAAAAGCAGGTTCGAACCCAGGATACCATGCACCATAGTCAAGGTACTGAACCACTAAGCCATGACAACTGTATTTAGAAATGCAGTAATAGCAAATATATAGGAATGAATAGAAAGTGGAGCATGACAAAGCAGGTTTTGTGAAGTTGATACAATTCCAAAATGGCCAATCACAGATAAGTGAAAAACGGCATATATAAGCCCCATAGGTGGGAATACACAGCATAAACGATTGTAGAACTAACTTGCAGCCAGAATGTCAGAAGTAGGTGAGGGTAGTTGCTTTCAAGCACAGAGGTGGGGCATTGAGGAGTCCAGATACATGGTCTGGCTCCTAGTCCACAATCATGAGGCCCAACTCATGCAGGGCCAGGTCCTGTGGGGAGCATATAGGGCTGAGGAGTGGGACCGGTTGGCTCATGATCTCACCAGTGCCACAGGGATTCCAAATACTGGTGAGCAGGTCCATCACCACCATGCGGACCTGAAGAGATGCAAGCAGAACCAATTGAACCTGTGGATCCAGGAGGCCCGGCAAATGCCCAATGCCCCACTACTGAGTAAGTTACATTTAATTATGTATGTAAGAAATTAAATTAGCTGATATTATGGAGATGTGTATTCCAATATTACTTCATTTATATTACAGCTGCAGGTGTCCGTTCTGCGAACCGCAGAGTCTATGGTGATAGGCTGGTGCGGTTGCGCCACCAGGCAGGTCAGTAATCCACTCCCAGTAACTGTAAAGAAATATAAAAGTATGACAGTTAGCAAAAGAGTGCAGTGTAGTCACTAAGTAATAAAATGTGCAAGTAACAATGTAAAAGTGTTTGCAAGTATTGCTTGATTACAAAAGTGTGTTGCAGTCTGTAATCCAAACATAAAAATTAAAATGTCTGAAATAAAGTCTGAAATAAAGATGCCCCACCCGTAATATAATAGTACACAACCTGCAGCAGGCTGAAAAGTACAGTTGCAGAAGATGAGCAAATCACATGTGTGAAATATATCCCTGTTGAAATACTGAAACATGACAGAAGTGAGACTGCTGGAAAAGATTGTAATAACTACAGGTAAAACATGTCAATAAAGCCTAGAAGTAAGTACCATCCTGAATAGTAAAATGAAAACAAGTGAGAGAGTGTGAGAAAGAGTTATGAATCCACCAATAAAGTAGTAATAACCCCTGAATAAAGTATACTGCAGTCAGTACAGAATGAAATGAATGTGACAAGTAGAACCAAACTGCGAAATGTGTTCAAAGTGTTGCTGCAGCTGGAATGTGCATCCCAAAATCTGGATATGTTGCTCTCAGTCTGCAATATGAAGATAGTATGATTGTCTGAAATATCAAACATCCACAGTTGTCTATAGCTATATAAAGCAAATGTAGCAGGATGATGTAGCTGAACAAAGCCAGATATGAACGTGTATGAATAACAATAAAATGTATATTGATGTAGCAGTAACAGTCCTATCACCAAATTGAAGTAGTTATCATATAGGAAACTGTAGTTAGAACAGTAGTGTGTATATATCTGTAGCTATTAGAAATTTACAGCATATGTATCGGTATTCGAAGGTGTTAATAATATTTTCTTCACCCCATCCTATAACCACATATAATCCATTCCACGTGAAATTGGTATGTGCAATCACAATTAACACCCCTGGACATTTGTTCTGTTGGGTCATAAATATTTGCATGTACGTTGATGCATCTGCCCTGTTCATACATCCAAACCTGATGGCCTGTTGCCATCAATCAACCCTGCATGTTGTTGGACTGTGTATTGCTGTTCAAATTATGCATGCGTTATGCTCGCTGTTCAATGGTGTGAATATCTGGGTGTTTGGTTAATGGGAATACTAATGCATGCTGTTACAACTAATTGCGAATGGTATTATATGTTACTAACCCAAACTGTCATGACATAATGCAAAACATAGGACGACAGGGAAGGCGGGTTCCAGCGGACCCACCTCTCCCACCTCAGCTGGCGAGTACACCTGGCACTAGTGCCCAGTCTGGACCCTCCTCTGGTGGCCCTGTGCCACCTGCGGGTGGAAGCACTGCAGGGGATGGGGCCCATCCCCCATCTGCAAGTGTGGCCGGAGGAGAACCACCACTCACCCTCCGTAGCGTCCGGACTATGGTGCGTAGGGAGATCCGGGACTCTGTTCTTGGGCCCCTACACCAGCTTGAGGCACAGGTGGCACAACTTACAGGCATGCCTGTTGCCCGGCCTACACAGCCCCCAGCACAGCCCCATCCTGGGCAGTGAAGGAACAGTGGCAACTGCCCATGGGTGGGGATATCAGTTCCACTGTTGCCATCTGTGGGCTCATGGGCTCTGGATATCCAAACATCCATCCCTGTCAATTGTGTAACCCCCCCACATGTGTCATACACCGCCCCTGTATGCGTCTTGTTTATCTTGTCTGTTGACCTACCCAACCCACCTCCCCAGCTATACCGACTTCCTTCACCTGACATACCACTCTCACCTGAAAAAAAAAAAAAAAAGGGCACTCTGTACCCACAAAAAAATTACGCCCCATACACAGCTGCCCATTCCGCACATATGTCTGCTGGACATGGAAACTATCAATTACAATTGGCTGTACAACAAGTATTATTGTTGTCCTGACAACTCTCTCAGGGGTGGAAGGTTTCAAATGTCACACCAAATTACACACATATGCACAGCTGTTGCTGATGAAGAAATGGGCAGCTATGGGCCTTACCTACATCCCTCCTGCAAAACCCGAGCTTGTTTCCCTACTGTCTTACCCTCTTTGTGACCCCTTTTTCACCACTTTCCTGTCTCCCCATTTTCATTTCTTTCAAAGAAAATAGCGCGGGTGTGCGCAAGAGTAAGCACATTTAAGCGGTTGTAAGTGGGTGTGCGTGGAGCTGAACGCCAGTGTGCATGCGTGAGATCCGCGCAAACCAGCGTTAACCTGGTTACAACTGCTTAAAAGTGCCTTAGTCACTCTGATTGACAGGTCCTGTAGTCAGTTCAAAAGCAAAATAAAATCCTACTGTCAGTCCTGAATCCAGGACCTTGGAAACAGTAGTCTGCATGACTTACCACTAAGCCATGACTGTTATACAAGAGCATTGTGCTAAAATAAATATATCATGTAATAGTAGGAATTAATGTAAAGGGAATATAGGATGTGTAGTACACAAAGCATGTCATGTATATTTACTGTCAAATCTAGTGGATATCTATAATAGTAGTGTGTGAACAGAAACAGCCATGCTAGTTGGTAGCTAGTAGGTAATAATGTCACTGTAGCACCTTGCAAGCCACACACATACTCACAGCAGGATAATCACTGCCCATACCCCACAACCTGTTACAGGAACACATCCGGACCAAGTAATAAAATATGTGAGCAAAGGGCCAAAACCAGGGACACATTACAAATAATGTTACAACAAACTTAGACAGTTCAGAGAGTAACAGGTTCTGCATTTTGTGGGATGTTTGGAAGGGTATGAAGTCTGAAACTTAAATGTTTGTCACTATATTCTGACTTGAGCCCAGAGTGATTTGCCAGAAAAAGCTGTGCATGAGATATTGACCAAAATATGAGGCAAAAATGTGGACAACCTGCAAATATTTGTACACATGAGAGGTCTGATACCACCATATTTGAATAGTTAAGAGCCTAGACATAGCAACAGTGACTGAGTTACAGGGATGCCCCACAGGCTCCATGTGAAATGTACAAACAGTAGGCAGAAAGGTGTTACAACACATGCAATGGTAACTATGAAGTCCTGAAAGTATGCACCACTTGCATGGCAGAAAAAGTGTAGTAATACACATGCTCATGCTATCCCACAGTCACAACTGCAGCATACCAGACAATTTAATGGGTGTACCCCACTGATATGTACCATTCCATGAGGCAGATAACAGATGCACCTGAGAGTCTCTGGGGCCTGCTCAGCAGCATACTCAAATACCCTAATAGATGTCAAGGCCCACCATGGCCAGACCACACTGCATGCTGTAACACCCTAGCAGATATAGCAAGCATTCCAAGGTGTGAATGTACATGGAAAATAGGAAAACCACAGCAGCACACTACAGTCAGGACACCTAGCAGGCATACAAGTAGTGACTGTAAAGGGCAAATATTGAAGCCATAGCAACAAAGTGCAAGAGCCACTGCTATACACCAGTTACACCACATGTCCCACAGGAAAGCACACACACACACACATTAACAGTAGTAGTAGTCGTAGGTGTTAGTGTACATACACAGTTAGTACAGGAAACTGGAGAAATGAATGGAGAAATATTAATCTACAACACAGCCGGAAATATGAGAGAGATACCATCCTTTACACTCACAGAACATTGTCCACAGCATACCAGCATGGTCCCTGCCCTTAAAATCTGAAAGGGCTATGCCTATCTCACATACCTTTTTATAGCACTGTTCTGAAATCACAGTGAGAACTGCAATCAGTACACAACTGGCTGCATGCAATTAGCAAATGCTGGCTAACAAGTGGTGCAGAGGCCATCACATGGACATATGCAGATACCTACAAAAGCATGCTGTACTCCCAGTCCACACATGCAATACTTTCATTGCACACTGAGGAGGAAGTGAGAGACAGAGAGACAGAGAGACAGAGTCAGAGACAGAGAAAAACAAAATTAAACATACACAAACAAAACTGGTCAGCAACAGCCACCTGAAAGCTGACAACTGGCAAGTGGAGCAGCAGGACACAAAACCAGACGGCAACACAAGCAGCTGTGACAAACACAGGTAATGTAAAGTAATACTATAAAGGTCTACATACTGTGAACCCTCCATATGTCTCATTGGTCTGTATCCATATGTATATGAAGATGTGCAAAGGGCAGGGGACATACAGCAACTATCAGTGAAGGCTGTACATACATTTGTATGTGAGAGCATCTATGTCCACATATCAATGTAGGTTGAATGTAGGTTGTAGTGCAATGTACAAAGTAGGTTTCACAGTTATGTATGTTTAGCAGTATGTTAGTGTGTGTATACAGTATGGTAAACAAACATGTTGATATACCTATCTATCATATGGATACATATGTATGTCAAAATATGTATGTATGTATATATATATATATATATATATATATATATATATATATATATATATATATATAATATGCATATATGTATACATACATAGACAGAGATGTAGGAATACATAGACAGATGTAGATAGATAGAACATGTACAAACATATATATGTAATACACACATACAGATATAGATATATGTAGATACATATACATAGACAGACAGATCTGACTATCTACAGGTATGACTGTATATGACGACCTCAACACCCCCTGTCCCACCCCTCTGTCAATCTCACCCCTCTCTGTCACCCTCCATATCTATAGCAATATATGTACATCAATATATATATGTGTATATGTATACAGACATATACATATATATATATATATATATATATATATATATATATATACACATAGATATATCTATATACATACATATATATATATATATATATATATATATATATATAGAGAGAGAGAGAGAGAGATGTATATATATTCTGAGTAAGGCACATGTGTACAGATGTATTGCAACAGGTGCCTGGTGACAAAGGCATGGAGTGAACACCAGTGTCAAAACTGGAGTACCATACCCCATTTCAAATCACCTACACCAGTAACCACCAGATATGTGATTGGCTGCCCACCACTGCATGTGTCAGGGGTGAACAGGGTCATAAATGTGTACAATAGTCCCCCAATGATATTCACAGTGGCACACTATTCCTGGAATACCTGCACATGGTATGTGTCAGCAGACATGGTATGTCAGCTATGGACATGTAGGTCAGTGTACCCTCCACACCACATAATGGCTGCCATGGTATGTACCTCACATGACAGCTACAGATATGGAGAAGGACACAGTGACATGTACAACACTGTGACAATGCACTCAAACACATTACCAATGCACAGTGACTGACAACACCACAGAGTACACACATACTACCCACATAGAGGTTACCACTCCTGGATTTACATACTTAAGTCACACCCATGACAGATGTCCAACAACCATAGTAACACCTCACACCATCCACAACCTAAATGACTGATGTGTGTCGTCCGTGCCACTGCAATAGAGAGCACATGTGGAGGTAAAGGTTCCTACCCACAGATAAGACATACCCTGCAATAAACCACACAGTGTTAAGAAACAAGACTCCCCATGAGTACATGTCACACATACCCATGCTGAATATTAGTCAGATAGGTAATATGCCATATGAGTCACCCTGTGCAACTGTTTGACAGCAGCAGGTACCATCACACCATATGTGTCACAATGGTCAGGGTAGCAGAACAGTATGCTGCTGTAGTCCCAGGGGCAATAGCATATTGTATAGTATTGTATTGTAATGTATTGTATTGTGTAGTATTGTATTGGTATGTTGAGGTGCCTCCTTCGTGGAGTGGAACCACTGCTGCTGTGCGCCAGTGTACAGGTACATATCCTGTAGTCAGGCTAGTGTTACATAGCACTTCTATGTGTGTGTTTAGCTCCTGTCGGAGTTCATGTAGCATGCAACCGGGGATACCATCAGGTCCCATTCATGTTGTGTATTCTGCTTTCCTAAGGGCGGCTCTCACCTGGACATCTGTGATGACAGGGAGGTTACAGTCAGCTGGGATAACTATGTCTTATTTTGGGAGAGAGGGAGGGGTGAAACCTGCACTGAACCTGTCTGCCACAATGTTGTCAATATCTGTGGTTTCAGTGAATTATTTGTTGTTGTGTACTAACTATGAGCATAGTGGAGGCATTCTGACCAGGTTGCTAACATAACTGAAGAAGGCCTTGTGGTTATCTGTAGTGTCCCTCTTGATTTCCCTCTCAAAGTTGCCCATGGATGTTTGTATGAGGGAAAATAGATCCTTACTAGTGATGCTCAGACATGCCTTCCCTTTATGGAATTATGCTCTGTCTTGCAGTAGCTTCCATCTTTTGTAATACAATCTGTCTATGGCTGGAGTCCACAAGACAGGATGCTGTCCCTTTGTGGAGAGTGTCTTGGTCATATATGGGATTGCATGATCCATGCATTCTCGGAGATGTCCATAGAAAGCATTTGTGAAGGGGTCAGCATTGTGGGTTGTGTCTTCCACTGGCCCAGTGGGCTGAAAGGATACCATGTCACTGTTACAAAGTGTAAAGTTTGCATTTGCAATTTTATTCACTATAGTCGTTTGTGCTGGTGGTGGAGGTGGGATATGTATATCCAGGGCAATTAGTTTGTGGTCAGCTCACAGTAGTTTATGATGTACCCCATACAGTACCTAGATACAAACCCCCAGAGTGAAGAGGTGCTCTGGACCTGAATCAGTGTTCTGACTGCTGGGGTTTGGTAGTATGTCGTATGGAGTGTGCCAGGTACTGTTGCACAGTTGCTGGCTGAGCACTGATACCTGGCCATTTACATGTGTATCCACCAATAGACAGACAGATGCTATATATGTGAGATATGTCGATCACAACAGCTCGAGTAGCATGTGTAGTATGTGTGCCAAATTCTGCTGACATATATTGCTGATATCATGTTATTTCCTTTTTCAGGAACATGGCTCACCCGCGAAATTCAGCTTACTCCGCAGCTGAGGATGAGGAGATACACCAGAGCCTGGTGCGGGATTATGCAATACTCTTTTCCCGCACCAGCCAGAATCAGCAGGAGAGGGCTGCACTGCGGCAAGACCTGGTCTGTCGGGTAAATGACATAGGCACGCATAATAGGACATATGAGCAGGTATGACATCACTGCAGTGATTTAATCAGAAATGTCCGTCAGCATGCGTCAGATATCCACAGGCAACAGGTCACCACAGGTGGTGGGGTGGCTACACATCCCCCACTCACCAGACTGGAGGGACTACTCATGAGTGTAGTGGCTCCAGTCCGCCAACAACAAAACAGCAGCAGACATGCATTATGATGGAGGCTGGAGCCATGCAGCAGCAAGACTATGAGCGTGCAGGTAATATGCCATATGTATAGTTGACTGTTGTGTACACTGGTAGTTAATGCATGTGTGAGGTGTGTCCTTGGTTTGTAGCTGTCATCATAGTATTTAATGTGCAAGTGTGATATCCTCAATATCAGCAGCTGACCTGTGAAAGGCGACTGTTGTACTACTGATCTGTATCATACTCAGTAACAATGGCACAGTTGTGCCCACTGACATTAGTTTCCTCACTTCTGCAGGTCCCTCCGGTGTAACAGCAATGCAGCCTATCCATGCTGGTGAGTGTGTATTAACAATACCTTTAATAGTCTTGATAGTAATAGTAATATTAGGCTCACTTAGTAGTGCTGTGTGTATGCATGCAGGTGTGTGTGTCTGTGTGTTGATATCTCGCATACTGAGTAGTGTGCAACTGTGTGCAACTGTGTGCAACTGTGTGCATGTACGCAGCATGCATGTGTGCATGTGCATGTGTTCATGTGCGCATGCGTGCATGTGCACATGTGCATGTGTGCATGTGTGCATGTGCGCATGTGCGCATGTGTGCATGTGTGCACATGTGTGCATGTGTGCATGTGTGCATGTGTGCACAGGTGCATGTGTGCATGTGTGCATGTGCACAGCATGTGCATGTGTGCATGTGCATGTGCACGTGCATGTGTGCATGTGTGCGCACTTGCACGCGCATGTGTGCATGTGCATACGCATGTGCACGCGATGTGTGCATGTGTGCACCTGTGCATGTCTGCATGTGTGCATGTGTGCATGTGTGTGCATGTGTGCATGTGTGCATGTGTGCGCATGTGTGCATGTGTGCATGTGCATGTGCATGCATGTGTGCATGTGTATGTGCATGTGTGGACCTGTGCATGTGTAGATGTGTACATCACTGGTAATATTGTGTAGACATTGTAAACTGTGTTTCCTTGTTTCTCCCACAGGTTCTGGTGCTGCTCTGGTGTCATGCAGCAGGGAACCTGAATCAGGCGCCATGGGTACTGATAATGATGACATCTGTGTAATGGCACAGGAAGGTATGCCAGGGTCCATCATTGGTCAGCCAATTGACAGTACACAGCTGTCAACCCCATCGACATGACAGTTATCCTGCCAATACACCCTTTGTCACCAATGTCCCTAGGTGATGGACAGCATACAGTGGGCATTGACCAGGGTAATGTGGTATCTGTGGCACATGCCTCCCCACCCAGCAGCCATGGGCATGGCCTTGAGATGGTACCACACAGACAGATGTCCAGGGGTTCTCGTGGGAGCATCCGTGGGCGCATTTCGCCCCTGTCAGACATGCCCAAAGTGGTCTTACAACCTCAGCTATGTTTCGGGCTGTCATGCAGGCACAGTCACGTATGGAACGGTACACCAGACAGGGTCTGAGGGAGCTGACAGCATGTCGCACAGCCATGACTGACAGTATGCGTGACATTGCGGCTGCCATCCGTAATTTCAACGATGTCATAGACAGATGTTGTGGGGACATATTAGACCGGTTCCACAACTACATGTCCATGAGCCAGGGCGATAGTGGACGGTTGAGGCATTGACGTGGGCGTATGCCAGCAACAGCAGCAGCTGGCAGTCGTCGCGGACGACAACAGGGCCGCGGCCGCCCCCATAGTGCCAGCAGCAGCCCCAGCAATGCTGGGTCTGTGCTGTCATCAGACCACCCTAGGAGACCACGTGCACATGACTCTGGCCGAGCCCGACAGGGATCTGTGTCCAGTTAATGAACACCTGCTTCTGATGACAGTACCCAGTCTGGGTTGGTACTGGATATGGTCCGTAGCACCCCTGCAAGGCACAGGTACCGTGTCCGTGGCCAGAGACACTGATCTGTATGACCTGGCAGGTACAGTCTGTGGCTGTCCACAAACACCAGTATATGGCAGCCATGAGGTGGAACTGTGTGCATCCATACACACATGCAAATTGACAACACCTAGGGCTACCGGATACATGCACACACTGCATCAACATTGCCCCACCTTGTACTGCTGTCCCTCACCAACACACATACACATACATGTCAATTGGTGGTATCGGTGGATGACTCAGGCATACCAAGTTCACACCCTGTGCATATGATGAAACTGTGCCACCTCCTGCAATCTGTAACATCAGTGCAGGTACAGGTTAACATTTTGCTGATGCACAGGGTGACTACATAGACGTGTAGTAATAGTATCATGTTGTTAACAGTACTGTGCTGAAATACTGTGGGTATATCACAGCATGCCTGATGCAGTAAGGGTATGATTGTCATGTACTGTTGTTCACACCCATGGTAAGTACCATAGTGTATCATCTGCACATGTTGGCATACTGGTGGTAGGGATGTCAACAGAAGGCTACATACAGGTAACACAGGATAAGGTAATGAAAGTATTAATACGCAATGATGGACATGTAAACTGCAAGTGGCATGTTGCCCACACTGGACTTTGCAATGCGGATGTTTGAGGATGTTGATATGTGTGCAGTACTACACGACTGGTACAGGACACACAGGAGCACCCTAGCACTGCAAGCTCACATCTCATACCATGCTAGACAGCCCCAACACACAAAACTAACTGTCACAGGAGGGAGAGTCCCCATACATGTCAGGGATACTGTGGTGGCAGGCTAGATAGCATACATCCTACTAAGTATGGAACCACTGAGTGAAGGCTCAGTGTCTGTTATTTGACATGTGTATTACTGCAGGTATGAGCACATGGGTTTCCATCCAGTTATTGTACATCCTGACGGTACATGGTCTGTACACTTGTGTGCACTGAGACTGGACCCTAGCCATCTGACCTGTGTATTTCCATGTACATGTGCATAGTGCCTGCATATTTGCAGTGTTACCTACTGGAAGTGGTACAGCTTGTTTGTTGTACAATGGACTACATGCAGCCCTGCTTACTGTAGCTTTGTTTGCATGCATGTTTGCTTGCAATTACCCTGAATACTGATCCCACCTGCAATGCATAAAGTTACAGAGCTTCTGTGACTCCTAGTAACATCTGCATAGCTTACTATATGTATGTCCATGTCTCACTTGACAGAACGTCACTGTTTGTCCTTAACATGCACGTTGCCTGTGACACACTGCATATGACTTACCTGGCATTTGTCCACGTGAGCAGTCATATATGCCACTGCTAACTAATCACAGGCACTACACCCTCACATACTCATCTTCTGTTGAACCACCTGCTTCGCTAGGGACAGCTTGCACCTGTCACCCCTGGGCTTTGGATATTGGCAAAGGCTCTTGCCACCCCCATAGTGCCTTTGTTAGGCAAGGCTCAAATGACAAACCCACTTTCATAGGTATCACAAGGGATAAGAAACCAAGAGTAATGCTACCCACGCCAGGAAGTCTAAACCTCAAGATGCATGCACTCGAAACTCTCCTTAGCATGGAGAACATCGATATCTGTGCAGTAACAGATACCTGGTTCAGGGCTACTGAGAGCACCCCAGCACTACCAGGTTATACCTCATGCCATGCTTTTCAGCCCCAAAACTTAGACCGAACCACAAAAGGAGGGGGAGTATTGATATTCATCAAAGATACCCACACCTCCAGGTTGGTGGCAAAGCACCAAGCATCAGAGACTATCCATGTGCAACTAACAATGGGTAAAACTACGTTCCAGGTTATAGCCTGCTACAGACCACCCTCCCAAACCCAAGAACTGCACTCAGCCTTCCTGAGAACAGTGGAAAATATGAAGGTCTCTCCAAACACCATTATATTGGGTGACTTCAACTACCCAAACATAGACTGGGAGCATGACTCTAGCTCCAACACCCTAGCCCAAAGATTCCTAGAATATATGAACTCAAATGCTATGGAACAACTTGTTACCACTCCCACAAGAAGGGAAAACATACTGGACCTGATCATCACCAACATGGGGACTCTATGCTCCAGACCAGAAGTAACTGGTAAGATCAGACCATAAACTAATCTCACTGGATATTCACATCCCAATCCCACCCCCTGCCCAGAAAACCACAGTGAACAACTTCTCTAAAGCAAATTCACACTCCTCAAAACTGAGGTGGAAACCTTCAAATTCCCCAGGCCTGTGGAAAATATGGACCAGACCACAGATTCCTCTATAAACGCATTCTATGGACACCTTCAGGAATGCATGGATCATGCGATCCCGAATAAAACCAAGACCCAATCCTCCAAAGGCAGACGTCCTGTCTGGTGTGACCCCAGCCATAAACAAACTATATACAATAGAAGGAGGAAGCTACTAAAATGATAGAGAGCAAAATCCCAAAAAAGGGAAGGCATCACTGATCAGTATTAGCAAAAACTACGGGCACTCATAAGATTGTTCACACAATCTTCGAGAGAAAATTGCACAGGACACTAAGGATAATCACAAGGCTTTCTTTTTAGTTATGTTAGGAACCTGGGTGGTAATTCCTCAGATATGCTCAGAAGTAGTCCAAAATGTCAAAAAGAAACACCAAACCCACAGACATTGCCAACATCCTAGCTGCCGACAGGTTCAGCGCGAAATCCTCCCCTCCACACCGAGAGGGCAACATTTATCGACAGCAGAGTGCTGCCTCCTCCTGACATCTCACAGATGCTCAGGTAAGAGCCGCCTCCAAAGCAATAAACACTGCATCGGGCTGGGACCAGACAGTGTCCCTGCCTGTGTTCCTGCATAATACGGAACTCCAAGAAGAGCTACACCTTAAACATAAAACTACTGTCTTCAATCCCAGCCTTACTACAGGATATGTGGCCAAAGCAGTGGTGTGTACAGCAAGCAAACAGTGGTCCTCTCCATGCGTAGCAGTGGTAGTAGCCTCAACAGATCCTGGACACTTCATCGGCCCCATAAGCCTCAAGGACTATTGGTCTGCAAAGCAAGGAAAGGATCATCATGGACCTCATAAACAAAGATATTGGGGATTCCACAGACACTGGATCATACCCAGCGCTTTGGCTTTTGTTAAGGGCAGATCCTGCCTCTCAAACCTGGTTGATTTTGAAACAGTCACCAAGGCTATTGATTAGGGGAAGGTGGTCCACACAGCCTACCTGGACCTCGCAGTTTTCGATAAGCCTTCCGATATACCCCACTCGGCATTCTAGGAGAAGTCACCAGCTTAAATATAAACTTCTATGTCACTAGATGGATTGCACACTGACTCAAGCGATGAATCCACATGGTTAGAATTGCTGGAGCCATGCCAGACTCAAACCAGTTACATGGTGGTGTCCCACAAGGCTCAGTCCTGGGACCTCTTGTTCGGGTATATATTTATCGGAGGCGGCAGGCCAACACAGGATGACTGTGGCTGACCGAAATTCGCAGAGGACTGCAAACTACGCTGCCGACTCGACTTCCAGCTGACACAAGCATCCCCAAAAAGGGCCTCCCAGAAACAGACAACTTGCCAGTTAGCCATAGCGCCTGTGCTGAATGCCAAAGGGAGTATAGTCATACCTTGGCAAAAACAAAGAGCCCACAAAGTACCACATAGGTGGTAACTATTAAGTACAGAAGAAGTAATTAGGGACCCAGACCCAAGTTGATAGCACTTCTCATTTGACAACCACGTGGCCAAAGTGGTTAGAAAACATTTTATATAGCCCAATTCATCATGAAGGGATTCACATCTAGATCAGGGAGGACACGTCGTTTTTACATCATCCCTCATCAGGCCCATAATTGAGTACAATGCCCCTGTTGGGATGTGCACCTTACCAGACACCTGCAGCAAACTGAAAGACCCTGGGGTAAGCATCACCAAGAGGACGTCAAAGGGCTCAAACAGATTCCATATGGGCTGCCCGGTTAAAGAAACTCCAGCTCTAACTCAGTGGGGTGGAGGTCAGCCTGTTCAGAGTGCTGCATCTGTGCCTGATGTATAAAGCCATGCCTCAAACCGAATTCAATAGGCATGCTGCACCCAAAAAAACCCAAAAAAGGGGGGGAAAAAAAAAAAAAAGGGGCCGGGGAAAAAAACCCCCCCCAAAAAAAAGGAAAATTTTACATTTTTTCCCCCCCCTTTTGGGGGGGGTTTGGGGGGGTTTAAAAAGGGAACCTTTTCCCCGGGGGGAAAAAAAATTTAAAATTGGGAAAAAATTTTTTAAAACCCCCGGCCCAGGTTTTTTTCCCCCCCAAAATTTTTTGGTTTGGTTTTTAAAAATTTTCCTTTTTTTTGGTTTTTAATCACCCCAAAAAATTTTAAAAAAAGGGGGAAACCCCCAAAATTTTAAAAGGAGGTTTTCCCCCCGGGGGGAAAAAAAAACAACCCAAAAAATCTTTAAACCTAAAACAACAAGGAAGGAAAACCCCTTGGGGGGCCAAAAAAACCCCCCCCCCCCCCATAAAAAAGGAAAAAAACCCAAAAAACCCCCCCCCTTTAAAATTTTGGGGGGCCCCCTTTGGGGGGGGGAAAAAATTTTCCTGGGCCAAACCCCCAAAAACCCCCCAGGCCCCCGGAAAAAAACCCTTTGGGGCCCCATTTTAAAAGGGCCCCCAAAACAAAACAAAGGGGGTTTTTTTGCCGGGGTTGGGCCCCCCCCCCCAAAAGGGGGAAAAAACCCCCCCTTTTTCCCAAATAAACAAAAAATTTTTTTGGCACCCAAAAAACCCCACAAAGGTGAAAAACCCCCTTTACCCCAAAAAGGGGAAAAAAACCCCCCAACCCCAAAAACCCCAAATTTTGGGGTTCCCCCAAAAACCCAAAAAAAAAACCCCCCCCCAAAATTTCCCTGTGGGGGGTTTTTTTTTCCCAAAGGGGAAAAAAAACCCCCCTTTTTTTTTTTAAAAAAAAAACCCCCTTTTTTTAAAAAAAAATTTTTAATTAAACCAATTCCCAAAAAAGAAAAAATTTTTTTAAAAAATTTTCCCCCGGGGGGGGCCCCTTTTAAAAAAACAAAAAAAAAACCCCCCCAACCCCCCCCTTTTTAAAAAAAATTTTTTTAATTTTTAAAAAAAAAACCTTTAAAATTTTAAAAAAAAGTGGCCCCCCAAAAAAATTTAAAAAGGGGGGGACCTTTTTTTTCCCGGGGGCCCCCCCCACCAAAAAACCCCCCCCCCAAATTTAAATTTAAAAATTTTTGTTTTAAAAAAAAATTTTTACCCAAAAATTTTTTTTTTCCCCCCAAAAAGGGGGCCCCCCCCTTTTTTAAAAAAAACCCCAAAAAACCCTTTTTCCCCCTTTTTAAAAAATTTTTTTTTAAAAAACCCCCAAAAAATTTTTTAAAAGGGGGGGGATTTTTCCCAGGGGGCCCCTTTTTTAAAACCCCCCCCCAAAAAAAAAAATTTTTTTTTTTTTCCCCAAAAATTTTTGGGCCCCCCCCCCCCTTTCAAAATTTTTCCCCCCCCAAAAAAAAAAAAAATTTTTAAAAAAAGGGGGTTTTTCCCCCGGGGTTTTTTTTTTTCCAAAAAATTTTTTTAAAAAACCCCCCTTTTTTTTGGGGGGGGGAAATTTTTCCCCCCCAAATTTTAAAACCAAAAAAATTTTAATTTTTTTCCCAAATTTTTTCCCAAAAAAAATTTTTGGGGGGGTTTTTTTCCCTTTTTTTTTTCCAAAAATTTTTAAAAAATTTTCCCCCTTTTTTCCCCCCAAAAAAATTTTTTTTTTTAAAAAAAAAACCCCCCCAAAAAAAAAAACCCCTTTTTTTTTTTTAAAAGGGGCGACAATTTGGGGAAAAATTTAAATTTTTTCTCCTTTTTAAAAAATTTTTTTAAAACCCCCCCCTTTTTTTAACCAAAATTTTTTTCCCCCCCCAAAAAAAATTTTTTTTAAAAAAAAAAATTTTTTAAAACCCCCCCCTTTTTTGGGGAAAAAATTTTAAAAAAAATTCCCCCTTTTTTTTTCCGGCCCCAAAAATTTTGGGGCCCCAAAAAAACCCCAAATAAATTTTTTCCCCCCTTTCCTTTTTTTTTAAAACCAAAAAGGGTTTTTAAAAAAACCCCCCCAAATTTTTCCCTTTTTTAAAAAAAAAAAAATTTTTTAAAAAAAACCCCCCCCGGGGGGGAGGGCCCCCCGGGGGGTTTCCCCCCTTTTGTTTTTTCGGAAAGGGGTTTTCCCCCCCCTTTTTAAACCCCTTTTTTTTCCAAGGGGCCCCAAAACCCCCACAAAAAACCCCCCCCTCCCCTCCAAAAATTTTTCCCCGGGGAAAAAAAAACCCCCTTTTAAAATTTCCTTTAACCTTTTCCCCCTTTTTTCCCCCCCCCCCCCCCCAAAAAAACCCTTTTTTTAAACCTTTTTTAAAAAATTAAAAAAAAACCCCCCCTTACAAAAAAAAAAAATTTTTTTTTTTTTGGAAAAAATTTTTTTTTTTAAAAATCCCCCCCCCAAAAGGGGAAAAAAAAAAAAATTTTTTAAAAACGGGGGGAAAAAAACCCCCCCCCAAAAAAGGGGCCCCCCCAAAAAAACCCCAACCTTAAAATTTAAAATTTAAAAATTTCCCCCCCCAAAAAAAACCCCCCCTTTTTTCCCCCCAAAATTTTGGGGCCCAAAATTTCCCCCCCAAAAAAAAAACCCGGGGGAAATTTTAAAAAAAACCCAAAATTTCCCTTTCAAACAAATTTCCCAAAACCAAAACCAAAACCCCCCGGGGGGCCCCGGGGGAAAACCCCCCTTTAAAACCCCCCCCGGGGGGTTTTTTTTCCCCCCTTTTTTTTTTGGGGGAAAAAAAATTTTGGGGGTTTTTTTCCTAATTTTTTGGTTTTTTAAAATTTTTTAAAAAAATTTTTTGGGGGCCCCAACAATTTTTTTCCCCCGGGGGGGTTTTTTTGGGGGTTTTTTTTTCCTTTTAAAAATTTTTTAATTTAAAAGGTTTTTGGGGGGTTTTTTATTTTTTGGCATTTTTTAAACCCTTTTTTTTTGGGGTTTTTTGGGCCCCCAAAAAAAATTTTCCCCCCAAATTTTTGGGTTTGGGAATTTTTCCCCCCTTTTTGGGGTTTTTTTTTTTTTTTCTCCTTTTTTTTAAAACCCTTTTTTTTCCCCCCCCTTTTTTGGGGGTTTTTTTTTTCCCCCCCCCCCCATTTTTTTTTTTTTTTTTTTTTTCCCCCTTTTTTTTTTGGGTTTTTTCCCTTTTTTTTTTAAGGGCCCAAAACCTTTTTGGGGGGGGAAAAAATTTTTTTTTAATTTTTTAAAACCCCCCCAAAATTTTTTTTAAAAAAAAATTTAAAAAACCCGGAGGGGGCCCGGGGCCCCCCTTGGAATTTTTTTTTTAAAAAAATTTTGGGGGTTTTTTAATTTTTGGGGGGTTTTAAAAAAGGTTTCCCTTTAAAAATTTTTAATTTTTTTCCCCCCCCAAGGGGTTTTTTTATGGCCCTTTTTTTTCCCCCAAGGGGGGTTTTTTGGGGAAACCCCACTTTCCCTTTTAAAAAACTTTGGGGAAAAACCTTAACCCCTTCCCTTTTTTGGGGGGGGTTTTTTGTTTTTGGGGTTTTTCCTTGGGTTTTTCCCGGGGGGGGGTTTGGGGGGGTTTTTTTTTAAAAAACCCCCTTTTTAACCCTTTTAAAATTTTTTTAAAAACCCCCTTTCCCTTGGGGGGGGGGGCGGGGGCCCCAGGGGTTTTTTTAAAAAACCTTTTTTTTCCCCAAAAACCCCATTTTTTTTTTGGGGGAAAAAAGGGGTTTTTTTTCCAAGAAAATTTTTTTCCCCCCCCCCCCCCAAAAAAAAAATTTTTTGGGGGAAAATTTTTAAAAAGGGGGGTTTTTTGGGGGGCTATTTTTCTTAAATTTTTTAAAAATTTTCCCCTTTTTTTTTTGGGCCCTTTTGGGGGCTTTTTTCCGAATGGGGGGCCCCTTTTTTTTGGGCCCCTTTTTTGTTTTTTGGGGAACAACCCCGGGGGGCCCCCCCCCGGGGGGTTTTTGGTTTTTAAAAAAAAGGGGGTTCCCCGGCCCCTTGGGGGGTTTCCCCCTTTTTTTTTTTAAAAAAAGGGGGTTTTTTTTTGGGTTTTTGGGGGTTTTTTTTAATTTTGCTGGGGAAATTTTAAAAATTTTTAAAGGGCCTTTTTCCCCCTTTAAGGGGGGACCCCCCAAAAAAAATGGGTTTTTGGAAAAAAAAAAAAACCCCCGGGGGGGCCCAACCCCCTTTTTGGGTTTTTTTTCGGGCCCCGGGGAAAATTTGGGGGGGTTTTTTTTTCCCCCCTTTGGGAAAAAAATTTTTTTTTTTTTTTTCTTTTATGGGGGGAAAAAAAATTTTTTTCCTTTTTTTTGGGGGGCCCCCCCCCCCCCAAAAAAAAAAGGGGGGTTTTTTGGGGTTTTTAAGGGGTTTTTTTTTTGGGGGGGTTTTTTTTTTTGGGGGTTTTTTTTTAAAATTTTTTTTTAAAAATTTGTGGTTTTAAATTTTTTTTTAAATTTGTGAAATTTTTGTTTTTTTTTCCCCCCCCCTTTTTTTTTCCTTTGGTTTTTTTTTCCCCAAGGGTTTTTCCCCAGGTTTTTTCCCCCCCCCGGGGGAATTTTGGGGGGTTTTTTTTTGGCCCTTTTGGGGCCCCTTTTAAACCCCAAAAAAAACCCCCCCCCAAAAACCCCCCCGGGAAAAGGGGGGGGGGCCCCCCCCTAAAAAGGGGGGATTTTTTGGGGGGGGGGGTTTTTTTTTTTCCCCCATTTATTTTTTGGGTTTTCCCCCCCCCCGTTTTGGTTTTTTTTGGGGGGGGGGAAAAACCCCCTTTTTTTTTTTAAAAAGACAAAATTTTTGGAGGGTTTGTTCAAGGGGGGTTTCCCCGGCCCGGGGAAAAAAAATTTTTTTTTTTTGGGATTTTTTTCTTTCTTTGGGGGGGAAGGAATCCCCAAAAAAAATTTTTTTTTGGGGAAAAAAAAAAAACCCCGGGGGAGTAAAAATTTTTTTTTTTAAATTTCCCCCCCAAAAGGGGGGGGTTTTTTTTCCCGGGTTTTTTTTTAAAAATTTTTTTTAATTTTAATTTTGGGGGGTTTTTTTTGGGGGGTTTTTTTTAATGTCCGGGGGTTTTGGGGGGGTTTTGTTTTTTTAAACACTTTTGGGTTTTTTTTTGCCGGGGGGCCCCCGGGGTTGGGGTTTTTGGGGGGGGTTTTCCCCCCCTTTTTTTTTCCCCCTTTTTTGGGTTTTTCCCGGTTTTTTGGGGAAAAAATTTTTTTCCCGGAGGGGTTTTCCCGGGGCTTAAAAAAATTTTTTTTTTTTTAAAAAAAAAAAAGGGGGGGGTTTTTTTTGGTTTTCCCTTTTTTTCCCCTTTTTTTTTCCAAGGGGGGGTTTTTTGGGTTTTGGGGCCCCCCAAATTTGGGGTTTTAAAAAAAAAAAGGGGCCCCCCCCACCCGCGGGGGGTTTTTTTCCCCCCCCCCCCCCCTTGGAAAACCCCCCTCCTTTTTTTTTTTTTTTTTTTTTTTTATTTTTTTGGGGGGGGGGCCCCGGTTTTTAAAAAAAAAAAACGGGTTTTTATTTTCCCTTTTTTTGGGGCCCCCGGGAAAAAATTTTTTTCTCTTTTTTTTTTTTGGTTTAAAATTGGGTTTTGGGGGTTTTTCCCCCCTTTTTTTTTGGAGGTTTCCCAAAAAAAAAATTTTTTTTTTCCCCCTTTTTTTTTTGGCCCCAAATTTTGGACCCTTTTTTTGGTTTTTTTGGGGTTTTTTTGGGGGTTTTTTTGGGGGTTTTTTTTTTTTTTGGGTTTTTGGGTTTGGGAATTTTTTTCCGGGTTTTTTTTGGTTTTTGGGGTTTTTTTCTTTTGGGGGGTTTGTGGGGGGGTTTTTTTTTTACCCTTTTTGGGGGTTTTTGGGGGCGAGGGGGGAAAATTTTTTTTTTTTTTTTTTTGGGGGGGGTTTTTTTTTGGGGGGAGGGGGGGGGGGCCCAAAAAATTTTTTTTTTAAAACCCTCTTTTTTTTTTGGGTTTTTTAAATTTTTTTTTTTTTTAATTTTTTTTTTTTGCTTTCATTTTTGCTTTTTTTTGGGGGGTTTAAAGGCCGGGCCCCCCTTTTTTTTTTTTAAATTTGGGTTTTTTAATTTAAGGTTCCTTTTTTTGTTAAAATTCCTTTTTTTTTTTTCCCCCCCCCCCCCCCCTTTTTTTTTTTTGGGTTTTAATTTTTTTTGGGGTTTTTTTGGGGGTTTTTGGCCCGGAATTTTTAAATTCCGGGTTTCTTTTGGCCCATTTCCCCCCCCAACCCCCTTTTTAAAAAATTTTTTCCCCCCCCCTTTTTTTTTTTTTTTTTTTTTAATTTTTTAAATTTTTTAAATTTTTTTTCCCGGGGTTTTTTTTTTTTTAAATTTTTTTTTTATTTTCCCCTTTTTCCCCCCGGGGGGGGGGTTGGGGGGGGTTTTAAAGGGGGAAAATTTGGGGCCCCTTTTCCCCCCCCCTTTTTTTTTTTCCCGGGGGGGGTTTTTTTTTTTTTGAAAATTTTTTTTTCCCCCCTTTTTTTTTGGGCCCAAAATTGGGAAATTTTTTTGGGGGGGGGGGGGGTGGTTTTTTTTTTTTTTCAACAAAAAAATTTTTTAAAAATTTTTTTTTTTTTGGGGTTTTTTTTTAGGTTTTAAACCCTTTTTTTCCCTTTTTTGGGGTTTGGGTTTTTTTCCCCTTTGGGAAAAAATTTCCAAACCCTTTTTCCCCCCCTTTTTAAAGGGGGCCCCCCCCTTGGGGGCCCTCCCCCCCCTTTAAAAATTTCCCCTTTTTTTTAAAAAATTTTTTTTTATTGGGGGTTTTTTTTTTTTTGGAAGGGTTTAGGGGGATTTTCAGGGGGTTTTTTAAAAATTTTTTCCCTTTTTGGGGGGGGGCCCCGGGGGGAAATTTTTTTTAAAAATTTTTTTTTAAGGTTTTGGGGTTTTGGGGATTTGGGCGTTTTTTTTTTTTAAAAAGGGGGTTTTTTCCCCGGGCCCCCCCCCCGGGGGGGGGGGGCCCCTATCCCCCCGGGGGGGGGCCCCCTTTTTTAGCGGGGGGGTTTTTTTTTTTCCCCCCCCCCCCCGGGGGGGGGTTTTTTTTTAATTGGCCCCGGGTTTTTTTTTATTTGGGGGGAAAAAAAAACCCCCCTTTGGGGGGGGGAAAAAAATTAACCCACCCCCTTTTTGGGGGGGTAAAAAAAAAAGTTTTTTTTTTTTGGGGGCCTCAAGGGTTCCCCCTTTTTTTTCCCCAAGGGTTTGGGGGGCCCCCCCCCCAAACCCGGCCCCCCCCTTTTGGGGCCCTTGGGGGGGCCCCCCCGCCCCAAAAAAAAACCCCCCCCGGGGGGGGGTTTTTTTTTTGGGGGGGCCCCAAAAACCCCCCCCGGTTTTTTGGGGGTTTTCGGGAAAACCCCCCCCGGGTTTGGGGTTTTTGGGGGGGTTTTCCCCCCCCCCGGGATTGGGAAAAAAAAAACCCCCCGGGGGGGAAACCCCCCCGGGGGGGTTTCCCCCCTTTTTAATCCCCCAAAAGGGGGGCCCGGAAAGGGTTTTTTTATTCCCAAACACCCTTTTTTTTGGGGGTTCCCTTTTTTTTAAAAAATTGGTTTTTTAAAATTTTTTTGGGGGGGAACCCCAAAAAAATTTTTTAAAACCCCCCCCCAAAAATTTTCCCCCCCCCAAAGGGGTTTTGGCCCCCTTTTTTTTTTCCCCCCCTTTTTGTTTTTTCCCCCCCCCCTTTTTCCCCTTCCCCCTTTTTCCTTTTTTTAAAAAAGGGGCCCCCCTTTTTTTTTTTTTTTTTTCCCTTTTTTTTTGTTTGGGTGGGAAAACCCTTTTTCCCCGTTTAATTTTTTTTTTTTCCTCTTTTTTTTTTTGTTTTTCCCCTTTTTTTTCCCCCCCCGGGTTCCAAAAACCCCCTTTTTTTTTTCCCCAAAATTTTTAAAAAAACCCCAAAAACCCAAAAATTTTCCCTTTTTTTTTTAAAAAACGCCACCCAAAAAAACATTACCCCCCCTTTTTTTCCCCCCCCTTTCCCCCCCTTTTTTGCCCTTTTCCCCCCCCTTTTTTGTTGAAAAACCCCCCCCTTTTCCCAATTTTTTTTTCCCCCCCCCCCTTTTTTTTTCCCCCCCCTTTTTCCCCCCCTTTTTTTCCTTTTTTCCCCCTTTTTTTTTTTTTAAAAATTTTTCCCCCCCTTTAAAAATTTTCCCACTAACTTGGTTTTCTTGGCCGGGGCCCCCCCCCCCTTTCCTTTTTTTTTTTTCATTTTTCCCCCTTTTTTTAAAAAAACCCCCCTTTGGGGGGTTTTTTTTTTTTGGGCCCCCTTTCTTTCCCTTTTAAAAACCCCCCTTTTTTTTTTTTTTTTGGTTTTTCCCCCCCCCCGGTTTTGGGGAAAAAAAATTTTTTTTTTTTCATTTTTTTTAAAAGGGCCCCTTTTCCGGGGCCCCCCTAAAACCCCCCAAGGGGTTTTTTTCCGTTTAATTTTCCCAAAACCCAATTTAAATTTTTAAAAAAAAGGGGGGTTTTTTTTTTTCCCCCCCCCTTTTTTTTTTAAGGGGTTTTTTTACCCCCTTTTAAAAATTTTTGGGTTTTCCCCCAAGGGTTTTTAAAAAAAGGGGGTTTTTTTTTTTAGGCCCAACCTTTTTTGGGAAATTTTTTTTTTTAAAATTTTAAATTTTTTTTTAAATTAATGGGGTTTTTTTTTGGGTTTTTTTTTCCCCTTTTTTTTTTTTTTTTTTAAAAAAGTAAAAAAGGGGAAAACTAAAAAATTTTTTAAAAAAACCTTTTTTTCCTTTTTTAAAAAAAAAATTTTTTTTTTTGGGGCCCCAAAAAAAAATTTCCCCCAAATTTAAAAAAAAAAAAACCAAAAAAAATGTAAAATAAAAAGGAAATTAAAAATTTTTTTTTAAAAAAAATTTTTTTTAAAACCCCCCCCCCCAAAAAAAACAAAAACCCCCCCCCCCCCCCAAAAAAAAACCCAAAAAAAATTTTTTTTTTGAAAAAAAAAATTTTTTTTTAAAAAAAAATTTAAAAAATTTTTTTTTAAAAAAAAACCCCCCCCCCCAAAAAAAAAAAAAAAAACACCAAAACACAAAAAAAACACAAAACCCCCTTTTTTTTTTTAAAAATTTTTTTTTTTTTTTAAAAAAAAAAAAAAATTTTAATTAAAAAAAAAAATTTTCCCAAAAAAAAAAAAAATTTTTTCCCCCAAAAAAAAACCCTTTTTTTTTGGGGAAAAATTTAAGCCAATTTTTTTTTTTTTAAAAACCCGTAAAAAATTTGGGAAAAAAAAAAAAAAAACCCAAAAAAAAACCCCAAAACCCTTTTTTAACCTTTCCCACCCTTTTTAAAAAAGGGGTTTTTTAAAAATTTTTAAATTTTAAAAAAATTTTTTTTAAAAAAATTTTTTTAAAAAAGGGGGGTTTTTGGGGAAAAAAACCAAAAAAAAATTTTTTCCCATTTTTTCCCCCCAAAAATTTTTTTTAAAAGGTTTTTTTTTTTTTTTTTCCCTTTTTTTTAAAAACCCCCCTTTTTCAAAGGGGGAAATTTTAAAAAAAAATTTTTTTTTTTTAAAACCCCCCCGGGGAATTTTCCCCGGTTTTTCAAAAGGGAAAAAAATTTTCCCTCCCTTTTTTTTTTTTTCCTTCCCCCCTTTTTCCCCCCCCTTTTAAATTTCCCCCAAAAAGGGGAAAAAATTTTTTGGAAAAAATTTCCCCCCAAAATTCCCCGGGGGGTTTAAAAAAAAAAAACCCAACCCCCCCGGGTTTTTGGTTCAATTTTTTGGGGGGTTTTAACCCCCAAAAAAAAATTCTTTCCCCCCCCAAAAAGGGGGGGGAAACCCCGGGGGGAAAAAAAAGTTCCCCCCAAAATTTTTAAAACCGGGAAAAACCCCCCAAAAAAAAATTTTTTTGGAAAAAAGGGGTTTTTGTTAATTTTAACCAAAAAAAGGGGGGGGGCCCCCCCAAAAAAAAGGGGGGTTTAGCTCCAGCAGTATTCCCTGCTAGCTTCCTACTAATTCTGTTGCTTCCTTTTTCCTTTCTGTTTCCTCAGGGGGGAGCAGCGTGCATACCAGCAGAAACACGCTCACAGTGGCTTACATGCGCGCACACATGCTTACACTGTTCAGGATCTGCCTTTTTGCGTTAAAACACGCGCACACCAGCGCAAACAGTGTTAAACATCTACCAACATGCTCCCACATGCTCAGTCTGCCTTACACGCGCGCACACTGCCCTACTCGTGCTTCATGGTGCGCACACGTGCGCATGCACGCCCAGCAAGAAACTTTAGTGTAAGTAACAGTGTACACCTTCCATTTCTTGACTTTCGCAGACTTATCTTGTGGCACTCCTCTTTCCCTGATCTGTGTCTGTCATCTGTCATGTTACACTGACCTCCAATGAACTGCATTTCTTTCTACCATTCCCCCCTGTGATGTCACCTATCTCCTACTCTATTCCTCCCCTTATGTATCTCTTACACTACTCAGACTGTGCTCATTTGCTATGTGACTGTGAGATTCAGTATCCTAACCCTCATTTACATGAGATTGCCTATTAATGCTTAGTTACATGTCTTACACTCAGCTTCCCCCTTAGCAACCACTACACGGTGGCCATGTTGTTTTTGGTCTGCTGGTCCCTGCATTGTCATTCCATGTATTGCATAAAACCCACATTTGTGGGTTTATAACCTTCATTTTTATGTTTTATGCAGCGCAGCCCATTTGCATGGGGCTGCGCTGCGTTTAAACATCGGCGAACGCTGAAAAAAAAAATTATATTTTTATTATTTTTGCATCAGGTTACTTTGCCAATGGCCACATATTTGGCCATTGGCATGCTGCCTGACACATATGCACCCTTTATTTGGAGCTGACATGGCTCTAGAATTTTGCAGAAACGTACTCAGTTGTCAACTGAGTACATTTCTGCAGCTAAAACGTCTCTTACACGGGCTGGTTTCTGCTTCGTGGATCGCTAATATACCTCATTTGCATACCTTTCAGCTGCAAGTGAGGTATTTAGCATGTCCACGCCCAGTCCGTGTAAGAGATGTTTTAGCTGGTCTCTTACACAAACTTTAGGGCTGTTTCTGGATCGCGAAGGCTGCATGGAGTCTTACACTACTCTTAGACTCTGTGCAAGCCTTCGTGAATCCTGCCCAATGTATTGGATAGTCAGTTAAAACTTACTTAGGTTCTGTTTTTACGCTTAGATATAATAGGACCGCTACATCATGAATTTTTGAGTGTCATTTTTCACTTCCCCATAGTTTGTTTATCAGTCTGAATATTTAAAATTATTTAAATGTACTTCGGGGGATAAATACTAGTTTTGATTCTGATGTGATATTACCACACTGTATTTACGATTCTGCTGTATTCTCTGTTTGCTCCATAAAAAAGGAAGTAAGTGCACATGTCAGGTGTGAGCCAAGACTAATAATTATCTGCAATCTGTCAAACTATAACCATTGAAAAACTACAATAGGTATGCTGTACAATAATAATAGTGAGATGATAATTTTGAAAGCAAAAACACTGTCTGTGTTTTTAGTCTTGCCTGCATGTCCTCCTTGTAACATTAAAGACAGCAGATTCTACTCCTTTCACTATAGACTGCCACAAAAGAATAAGTCCCTTTTGATATGATGCACCTTCTTTAACTGTAAAAAAAGTCAGATAAAGTAATGTAAAATAAATGATGCAAACCTGTGATAATTATTTTGTGAGAAATATTTCTGCTTCCAAACACACACACACACACACACACACACACACACACACACACACACACACACACACACACACACACACACACACACACACACAAACTTCTCACTGGGAACTTTTGTTTAAGATAAGTAGATCTGTCCCACGTTCCCTTTATCGGCAAAGGCATAGTTAGAATACTAAAGCTGCTCTGCAGTATGAAGCTTTCATCATGTTTCACATAGGACAGTGTGAGAACAATGTACACGTGACACAGAATTAAAAACAAAACAACTACATGATTATACATTAATTAGGGACACATTATACATGCATATTGTATAGTTTGTAAAATGCTTTTCTTAATGCACAGTAAACGCAACATACACATGACAAATGGAATTAAAGACAGAATAAATCTGTGGCAAAACAATAAATAAGCAGACAATCCATTTTCACCCCACCATTTCACAGTTTCACTCCATTTTTCCTCACACCTCCACTCTGAAAATCACTCTAAGCCAAGTATTTTCCACAACTTCCAAACATTAGAAATACCAGTATCATGAGACTTTGACAGTATCCCTAGATGTCTACTGAGAAGACATAAGTTCTTCATAGCAAAACCCCTACAACATCTCTTCATTTTGAGCCTTTCTATTAGCCATGTCTCTGAGGTATGTAGAACAGATGTAATGGTGCCTTTGCATATAGGTGGTCCCATTACTGATCTTTGGAATTATAGGCCTGTTAGTCTCATAAGCATTATTTAAAAGGCTAAGTAAGTTATTATAGCTGATCTGAAAAACAACAATACAGGTAAATTTGTCTGTGTGGATTCAAACCAGCTTGGCTCCTTAAAAAACAGATCATGCCTGCTCAACCTGGTTGAGTTTATTATCTAATTTTTTCCTCCCTCTTGTCCCTCTTCCCACATTCCCCTCACATATCCCCTCCTGAAATCACTCGGGACCAAGTCCTCTCAGCATTTTCCAGTTTTGAAAATACTAGTCCCACTGGTACTGTCAATATCCCTGGATGCCTGCTGAAAAGTCACTGAGTCCCACGTACCAATACTAATCCAGCCACATTCCACCTGAGTCTCTTAACTGGTTACATATCTAAGGTTTGGAGACCAGCTGTTGTGAAGTCCTTGCAGAAAAGTGGTTGCTTTGCCGACACTAGCCCCGGGGTTCATGAAGCTCGGCGCAAGGATGGCGTTAGCCTTGCACCGAGCGTGCGTCGTAGAGATGGCGCAGTAGCACCTTATGCATATTAGTGAAGACGTGCTGCCACACTGTCCACGTGCACAGGAAATGTGCGTGAGTGCAGGGGGTGTGTTTAAGCGCTGCACGGAGGCGTGAACATGTACAGTCGCACAACCTAAAATGCTGACTAGTACAGCCTGCTCTCTAATAGTAATCACTCTTGTCAGTGTCCGTGGATACTGAAATGTATGAAAAGCATACAAGAGAGTTCCATGAACACCAAAATAAAATCACAGGAGTAAACACACAAGCATGTAGCTAAATGTTGAGCCCCCATCCCTCGAACAATGACATTTAAAACCCCGTGTCTGTTTCATTGTAGTGTTGATTTTTATATCAAATGGAAACGCAGCGTGTTTGCGCACCGCTGCCCTTTGCTAAGCCTAGCCCAATGGTCAGAGCATTTGCTCAATATCTGCCCATTCGCGGTCCGAGTCGTCCTTGTCTGGATGGCCCAAAAATGAATGGGTATAACCTGGGTCAACCTACCATGTCATGAAAGATAAGTATTTGCGTGTACCTATGTGCGTGAAGTACAGCATGTGGAAGACCAAATATGTTAGGGTTGGCCTCAAAACCATAATGGTACCAGAGATATGTAGAGTAGGCAATGTGTGCTGCTGTCTGTGCCATGGGCTAACTACCAGAGAAGGGATGGATGGTGTGTATGTGAATTTTTTGGGGGGGGGTGACGGGTAATGTAATAATCCGCCATGGGGAGACTGGGTCAGATGTACAATAGGTAAACTGGAGGTGTACGAGGGTGAAGTGGGAGAATCCAAATGGAAACTAAAGAACATACATTCACATCCCCAATACACCCTGTCAGGTCATATTGCAGAACACAATCCCACAAACATATGAACATTAAAATGTACGATACACATGTACAGAAACGGTACCGGCTCACACCACATAATGGTTTGGCCTGAACTGAGCCATCCTACCCCTACACACCTGGATACATAAATGAATACCCATCGTCCCCTCCACAGCACACCACCCCCCCTTGCTGAATGTCCACCAAAACCATCCGTACTCGGGCTGCTAGCTTGGGCCAGCCATATCTGCACATAGTGTCCGCTACCCACATCTAGTAGGCAGTCTCACCTTAAGCAGTCTCAGGCCTGCAAACTAGGTATTCCATGCATGCATAACCCTCCGTCATTTTCATACAGCCAAAAGAACGAGGTTCATCGACGTCTACAATTTTTGGACATCCCTCATGGGATAAGTGTCTGTTCTCAAGATTAGACTTGGTGGCACAACACAATGTCCACCACAGTTGACATCCAGGCACAAGTCAGATTAGCAGTACTTGTCCACAACCCTGCTCAGCCTCCACCCGGTCCTGCAGAACCTATGACCCGGGATTAAACACCTGACAGTGATGCACGTCTCCCCATGTGCATTATCGGGAATATATACCTTTCACATGTTCCCAAGAAGCTTCCCCATAGCCATCTTCCAAATAGTACATGTCCACAAACTGTATACCCTGTCCAGGTTCCACGTCATAATGATGCACACAACCCCTGTATACAAACGGTACAGGTCCCTCCCGGATGTGGGTGTTCATATACATGGCCATGTATAACCCCAGATATGTAGTCATATATCTATAAATGTACATACTTATATTCGCATAGCTACACATCACACATACATGCATATAAGTAGTTGTCAAGTATGTGTCCTAGTCATAAATATGTATACTTGCAAATGTATACATATGTCTCTCAGAAACATATGAACATTAACATGTACTATACATATGTACACCAACCATCACATTTGTTGCCAGTAGTGTGGAATGCCTGTAATAAAGTCATATATTCTAACTACCATCCATGAAGAATGTATCACAGATGGTTTAGTGGTCAAAACCAGTGACTATGGTGTTTCTGTTCCTGGGTCCAAGCCATGCAAGGGCTGCTAATTTTATATGATGCTCAGAATAATGGCAGTCAGATATATGGTGATTAAGGCACGTACAAGCAGACGTAAGCAGGAATGCGTGAAGTGGCGGTCATTCAACAGTATGTGAAATGTAAATAAGCATGTAGGTGTATATGCATGTGTATGTACAGACAGATATATATATATATATATATATATATATATATATATATATATATATATATATATATATATATATAAAATGAACATAGTCACAATAAAGCAGTCATAATGAATGCAAAGGAAACCAGCAGTGGAACCCCTGTATTATTTAGTGCTGTCATATCAAGCAGGCCAGAGGTGAACAAACCTCCTGCATTTCCAACCACAGATAGGATGCTAACAGTGGGACTATCTTTGTCCAAGTGCTAAGTCTGACTTTCAAACAGATACAGGGCAATCCCAATCTCTAGTCAGATGAGCAGAAGACTATTTGAACACCCTGACCATTATATGAACGTATGTTCCAGGACTATAAGCTTGGGACATCTGAATATACTTGGAGTGAGCCAACATACGGGACATGTCTAGAGTAGTAGGGTGTGGCGCATGTGTAGTGGTGTGGTGTTTTTCCATCTGGAGAATGGATGACTGCTGTGTTAGTGAAGTGTTGAGTCGTGTGTTTGGGTATCTATGAACCATGGGTATACATGCAAATGAAGCAGCACACCAATAGTGTAGTGGTTAGAGCATCCGCATAACAAACAGGTATTCACGGTTCAAGTTCAACTATAGCGCATATCATTTTCCATGTGGAATGAATGTCGTTCTGCTGTAAAACTCGACATAATAACATGTAAAAGTGAACTTGAGTATCGCATGGGACGTTTAACCAAATCCATTCAATCAAAGTGGTACTGTCATAATGAATAAGGCACAAGTAAGCACAAATAAGCAGCAGTAAACATATATAATAAACAGTATGCAAATCTGAGTGTGCTTGCGTGGGTGTAAGCAGTGCCCAGCATAGGAAATGTACATAAGTATGTACAGATGTAATATATCTCTATATATATATATATATATATATATATATATATATATATATATATATATATATAAAGAATGAACATCGTAACAATAAAGCATAGAAAAGGAATGAGAAGGGAATCAACTGCAACTATAGTATTATATAGCGCTGTCAGCGTATGTCATATCAAGCTGGCTAGGAGTGAGCATAGCACTGCTACTCATACCACAGGCAGAGTTTTACTAGTGGGAGTAACATTGTTGATCTGCTAAGTCTACTTTACAAACAGTTAGAGGGTAGTCCCCAAGGGTAGGTATGTTCAAGGACTAAATGGTGGGAGAGCATGATAATACATGTGTTGGGACAACATACGTGTAGTGCCCCTAACACTGGGGGTAGGGCAATGTGTGTAGGTGTGTCATGGCTGTGAAAGCAACTGGATAATGGATGGATTGCATGTATGTCAAACTCGGGTGGGGTTGAGGAACCATGGGTATGTGATTATGATATCCAGGCATGTCATGGTTGGATGGCCTGGTTCTAACTGGACCACCTCATGGAGGCCAGCGAGTTAGTTATAAGTATGTATGCATACACACATGCATACATCTATATGTAGAAGTACATTCCCTGTAACATATCCATTCCATTTGCAGACATAAACACATGAATGTGCCCTTAGAAATCTCAACAGTAGATAGATTAATAGGTAGTGCATAAGAGGGAAGGGACGAAATAGCAAAAATGCAGAAGTGTGTACAATGTCCGAAGTCAGTGCTGTGCTGAATAAATCAAATATGAGGACTGTCTCACACAGGGATTTATCCCTGTGATCTACCTGCAATGGCAACGCCAAATACTAAACCGGTCTATTTGTAGAAGAATCACGCCGAACACGTACATAATTAGCTCTCATGTGTAACGTGTATGTGACCATATAGTCAGACTAATTAATTCATTGTAGTATCATGTTAACGGGAGTAAGTATGTAAGGAAGTAAGAGTCTAATCTTGACATAAAGACAAGTGTGTCCCATGTGGGATAATGCAAAGATTGTGATTAGTGTCCTATTGGTCAATTGTGTCACCAATGTTTGTGGACTAAACATTAGGGATTCCTAAGGATACGTGTAGTGATTCAACCGATGGGATGGGTCTACAGGGGTAGGGAGCGGCCAATGTGTACTGGTATGGATGCACCACGAATCCAACTGGAGAATGGATGACTGCAGTGTTAGTGAAGTGTTGGGGTGTGTGATTGGGGAACCAGGGGCCATGGGTATATGGACATATGTGCAAATGAAGCAGCACAGCAATAGTGCATTGGTTACAGCAACCCCCTAATGAACACACATTCCCGTACTGAATCCCACTGCATCACATACCAATTACCATTGGTAATCCGTACATGAACATATTGCAACATCTGTCTGCTGTATAATCTGTAAAATATCAATTAAAAGATAACTAGAGTGAAGTGTCACTGTCATAATGAATAAGGCACTAGTAAGCAGGTCAGGCATATATAAACACCAATATGCATGTGTAAGTGCGTTTGCGTGGGGTATGTATTGCTTTACAGACACAAACACACACACACACACACACACACACATATATATATATATATATATATATAAATAAATATACATATATGTATATATATATATATATATATATATATATATATATATATATAGTTGTATATATATATATATGTGTGTGTGTGTGTGTGTGTGTGTGTGTGTGTGTGTGTGTGTGTGTGTGTGTGTGTGTGTGTGTGTGTGTGCGTAAATATACACAGATATACAGCTATGATAGGAAACAGCACACAAGAATGACAGATATTCACAGGCTATGCCAATGGAAGTGAGGAGACCAAGCAAGAAACATGAAACACGTAGCATATCTTTCCACTCCCCCCCCCAGCCAGACATGGAAAACATACATGCAAACAATGTAAAGAGTCCACTGCTCCCCAGACCGCAGGCAGGATACAACCGGGGGGGGGGGTACACAGTGCACCCATGAAGTCTAATCTTGGAACACAGACTGGAGACAGAAATTGCCCAAACCAAAAGAAGGTGATAGACAGGCCATTTTGGCCGCGGTGCATACAGACTCGGAATACAGGGGTGGGGAACCCTGATGACCCATGGACCGAGACAATTGTATGAAATGGGTCCCGTGAAGTGGAGAGTGGGCAGCGTGTAGTGGTGTGTCCAGAACAGACCAGGACCTAGAGTAAGGATGGGTGCTGTCGAGAAAGCAAGGGTGGGTGAACTATGGGTACCTACTTATATGTCTAGGTGTGCAGGTGTTGGCTGATGTGGGCCTATATGGACAGCCCTAGGGATGTAAGTGAATGTGTTCATTGAACAGAGGCGTTGCCCAACGAGCAGCCACACCCACTATGAGTCCCACTGCAGCAAAGTGTAATCTCTATGTCAAGGAACAGAATAACCAGATGTAGACGTATATATGTAGAGGTTTGTTTGTGTATATCTACTCATTGTGACATAGAGAGAAGCCTCTCCCTCACCGTAGTACAAATGTATACATACAGTGACAGAATACAGATACATACCCACATATAAATATATACATATGCAGACACCCATAGACCCATATGTCGTTTTATATATATATATATATATATATATATATATATATATATATATATATATATATATATATATACATACAGCAAAATATAAATATACATGTATGCAGCCATATACAGATATATCTGTATATAGTAATGTAAATATATATATATATATATATATATATATATATATATATATATATATATATATATATATGTGACAGTAAATATACACATGTATATAGCTAGGATATTATACAGCAGTTATGAGTAACATATGTTCACAGGCCATGCATATGGGGGTGAGAGGTCCAATAAACAAATGCATAGCACATAGCATCAACCCCCCCCCACCCCCACCCCAGCTAGGATGGTGAGACATACAGACACACAATAAAGGTAAACACACCACTGCTTCCCAGACCATCATCAGGATACCATTGGTGGGAGAGACCTACAAGGTCTAATCTTGAAACATAGACATCAATGTCCCTTATGGGACACCAAAAATTAATGATCAGAGCCAGTCCCAGTAATGACATATCAAACCAGGCTGTAGATGTACACGGAGCAGTAGGTTGTGCAAGCCTGATAACCCATGGGTCGACACAACATACGACATGTGCGGGGAGAGTGGGCAGTGTGTAGTGGTGTGTTTATACCCCACCAGCACCCACAGTAAGGATGAGTGCTGTAGAGGAGTGGCAGGTGGGGGAACTATGGGTATGCAGTTATGGGCCTAGGCATGCAGGTGTTGGCTGGCAAAGTCATTTTAGGACCACCCCGGGGATGTAAGTAATATTCCGAAATGGGCATAGCTGATGCCCATACCTGCCAAACCCTAAGAGCACATCCACTGGACAGGTCATAAACCATTGGGGGAACAAATAGGGACCATACCCTTGAACTGTTCCTGATTTCCAGGGACGTCCCTGATTTCGACTCAGTTTCTAACTCTATCCCACTTAAACCCTCCTAAAACTAGTGACATTCTGAGGAAAGGTGGTGAATCACACATAATGGATAACAACAACAATTAAGAGTCATAAACATCATTTACCGCAGAAAATGTGTATGAATACATATGCTCTGAGTCTGTCAGTGTGTCAGGTAATAGCACCAATAATTTAAATGTGTCCCTGATGTTGTTATGCCATGTCCCTGATTCAGTTTGTATTTTCCCCAATCGTATGAGAGGTCTGATAGAGACAGAAAGCACATATTCCACTGACAACCTTAGAAAGATGATAGAATATTAGGTATGCAGTAGCATGACTCAGCTGAAGGATGTGGGTTCCTAAACCCATTTACCTGTTTGTATTGAGTCTCAGTTCCCATATATTAGCCAGATGGGTGCAGATTGTAAGAAGAACACATCAATAATATGAATCAAACCCTGGACAGGCCACAGATTCCATACAGTCGAATGGTATGCCGTTGCCTAATGGGCAGCCATTTCCGATACTGTAGGCATGTATTCCGATGTAATAGTCATCACAAGGTAATATCGTAGTCCTCACTCATACCCAGGGGTGTGAGTGTCAGATGCAAACACCAAATGCAGTGCATTTGCATGTGCGGGAACAAGTGGATGTAAGCCTGTTTGGCCATCAGTGTGCGAGTATTACACTGGTAAAGCAATGTAGAGGCTAACTGAGTGTAAGAAACTGTAACTAGAGGTTAGCATTGCTTAGCACCACGCAAACCCACGCACACCTGCTCACAACTGCTTTAATGTGCCTTAATCACTCAATATCCAATGGCCTTGTTCTGCCCTGCAACAAAATAAACGGCCTCTGCAAGGCTCTAAACCAGGACCCTGCACACACAGCTAATGTGATTTACCAATAAGCCATGGCAGATATACAGACATCGGACCTTATCATAAACATATCATCCAGTGCAGTCATTCAACAGTATAGGAAATGTATTCCATCATGTAGATGTATGTGTGAGTGTTTATGTCCAGCATATAGGTGCATACATATAGAGAGATATATCAGGAGTATACCATGTGACAACAAAGCATTACAAACAAATGAAAAGAGAAACACCAGCGATGCCTGTATTATGTAGTGGTGTTGTCCTATGTAATATCAAGACTCCCCCAGACAGACATGTGTCATTCATACACGCAAACATTTGTACATTGGCCGTATACATCACCCTGTGCATGTTATTTCCATTAACACAACAGTTCCTGTCCAATCATTATGTGAGAACAGTACTCTTGCAAGGTGCTGTATGTGACATCATCATCATGATAAAGGTAAATGGGGTAACCATAGAGGGACCGGTAGTGTTGTGTGTACAATGGGGTCATCCGCAGCATGTGTACCTGGAACATTTAGGAGTCATGTGCATACTAGGATAGTGCACCTGAGAGACTGGGGCGAGGACAACAGGGGTATGTTGAGATGCATATTAAAGGGTTACATGTGTCCAGTGGACACATGTGTGAAATGGACAGCTATGTATGGGGCAAATGTTGTTCTAGGAACCGATTGGCCTTATGTTTCCGTAGGGTGAGAGTGGGATGTGGGGGAAGGAGAGTAGGTATGCCCGTGGAGGATAGGTAGGGTAAGATGACAGGCAACACAGCATACAGGGTCAGTATATGACACATGTGGGGGGATACACCTCGGACGGGGAAGGGTGTTTGGCATTCACAAGCCCATGAGCCCCCAGATGTAAACAGTGGGATGGAGGTCACCAGCCATGGGCAGCCACCACTGAATCAAAACAGCTGCAAAGGTGGCAGTGCAGGGGGCTATATAGGAGGGGCAGCCTCACCCTGTAAATGTGACACTCTGCCCTTGAGCTGGCGTATCTGGCCTCAAAACCCTTATTGAGCCCCCTATACACCACATCTGGGACCATACGACAACGGACATGTTCCTGTCTGGACCTGCTCCCAGAGGGGACAAGCCCCATCCTCAGTGGCGGTACCACCAGAATGTGGTGCAGAGCCAACAGAGGTGGAGGTCCAAGGCTGGGCCCCAGATGTGCTGGTGCCCGGTGCCATGGCCAGCTGAAGTGGGACAGGAGGTTCTGCCGGGACCTCCAAACCCATACAGCCTATGGTGTTGCAGTTTAAACACAGATATGACTTACTAATAGTCAACAGCATTCAGGATTACCTACAACAGCATGCATAGATATGACCATCAAACCAACACAACAGATGGTATACATTTGCAGATGGAGCACAACACATGCATATATACTGCATGACATCTGTACAAAGTGTAGAAGACGTGTGACTGCAGCTATGAACAGTGGCCCATTATTGGCATGTCACTGGAACCCCAGACAGTGTCTGTCATACCACTGTCCCATGTGACATATGTCCAGTCAGGGATGCGATGGCAGTAACACATCACTATCACCATGTACTGGCCGCAATCCTCACACTATGCCCCTGCTGTTCTCAGATGTGTGTTCAGTGAGTAACACAGGAAACAAATGGTTCCACACACTGGCCAGTCCACAGATGGCCCTACAGATGGGGGTCCATCATGAATAGAGCACTGTCTTGTCAGTTGTAAAACATGCAGAATAGTCATTACCACACACAACTTGTTAAACGGCAGTAGTCTCAATGAAGCATAGCTACACTTACATGCTGTAGTCATGTCCGGCACATCACCCTCCTGTCTGTAGGATATTTCCCCACTGTGTATGTTGTTTGAGGAACATCTAGATATCATCTGTGATGCCTTTTCCAAACACCAGATCCAGGTACCACTCACAGCGACTATCATGGGCAAACACCAACATGATGTCCCTGGATATTGTACTGTGATTTCATGCGAAAGGCTATGGGAACATCATCACAGCTGTTCCACATGCAATCAGCTAGAAGAGGACTGCAATAGGTGCAGAGGCCATCACCTGATCATAACCACCACTTACGTTGCACAAGCTGCTATTGAGCAGGTGTACACCGCCACATCCACCAGAGAGTGTGTGGGAGGGACAGACAGAGGCAAAGTACATCAGAGAAGGGCTTGGAGACTAAAATCTAAGCATCGTCTGACACACACCTACCAGTACAGGGGTCAAACACCTGACCGACTAGTCATTACTATTACAAGTGCATGCAGTTACTCCATGTGCCACAAAGCTGACATGTTGGTGTGCTGTAGGAACACATATGTGTGTTGGTGAGCGACATCTGCAACAGAGATATAGTAGACATACATTAGGTGTAGCACACATGGCTGTCCACATGAACGGATGTCATTGTCAACACAACTACATTCTCTAATGGACACACATTGACACTCTTTGCCAGGCCCACAAATACACACCCTAACTACATAATTTGCCACACTGCAGTATTGCACAGGTACTACATGCAGCACAGGGGATATCTGGCAATTCTATTGGCTAGGGCATGTGAACGTGTTTGACATCTGTTGGTATGCCAATGGGAGTTATACTGGGAGTGACTGTGGTTGGGAGCATCATACCCCACACGCAGATACAAGGTGTCAGTACTGACATGCATGTGTGCATTGCTTCATGGGTGTGTAGTGGTCGGTTGTGCAAGATGGCTATACAAGGCTGTGTGAGGGCTAATCCTTGGCATCACACCACCAGACAATGGTGTGCAGTGTGGTACAGGGGTGTAGTGTCTGAAATGTCCCACACAGATGGGTATTGTATGAACTGCCCTGACACCCTGGATACCATTGTGTATGGCCATAGCTTTGCAATGCATGCCATGTTTGTGTTTGATAGTCCTTGACATGGACATTGCCTGGGATGTGCATGTCCCACAATAATGTACAGTGACATGTACAGGTGTACTTGGTTTGGCTGGCACATGTTGTGTACACAGACTGTTATCCCCCGATATGCCAATACTGGCCTGGTGTGGCAGAACCTGCTTATAGGTTGATAGCATGATACAGGTATTCCCTGGTGTCAGTGGCATTGGTCCATACAGGGTACATGTGTACGGCATTGTATGGCCTCTGTGGATCACATTTGATGGCACCACATATGTTGCAGGCATCCAGTGGGGAACATAGTGAAGGCACATTGTCTGCAATTATGTGCCTATTGTACTGCTGCACAGGGTGCCATGTCCTATGCAGCCCACTGAATTCACACCATGCCTACTATCTCTCACCAATGTGCAGGGTACTAGCAACATAGCGGGATATTCTAGGCAAGTGTCTTTGTGTATGACACATGGGTTCAGAACATATTCCGGGTACTAGTAGTGTTGCATACTTTGTTCACCAGGCCTTTTGCCAGATGTAGGGGCATAGCTTGCCAGCACAGTCCTGTGGCTGACTGACAGCTGTATGCCTCATGAGGTGGGCATCGTGACATTAGACGGACACCATATAAGAAAACTACAAAATCCGCTTCCCAGCATGTCCATGGTTAGACACACACAGCCACCTGCACACAGGCTCTGACAGTCAAACACACACACACACACACACACACACACACACACACACACACACACACACACACACACACACACCTGCTATGTCCTGGAATCAAATCCCTATCTAACTAGTTTCCTACACTACAGCAATACGCAGTTACAGCATGCGCTACAGAGAATACTGGGTTACAGTAGTCCTAGAGGTGTATTCCTAGGTGGGTGACATCAGCAGGATTGCCAAAGGTGGTCATGTGAATTGTATAGAGTGTGCATACTCTAAAAAGCATTGTTCTTGTCTCAGTCAGACAGAGACACATACACACAGTTGGACTCTCTCAGAATGGAGCCCTTACCTAATTAGTTTTTCACACTACAGCAATACGCAGTTACAGAACGCGCTATGGAGAATACTGGGTTACAGCACTCCTATAGGTTTATTCATAGGTGGGTGACATCAGCAGGATTGCCAAAGGTGGTCATTTGAATTGTACAGAGTGTGCATACTCTAAAAAGCATTGTTCTTGTCTCAGGCAGACAGAGACACACGCGCACAGTTGAACTCTCTCGGAATAGAACCTCTACTTAACTAATTTTTCCCACTACAGCAATACACAGTTATAGCACATGCTATGGAGAATACTGGGTTACAGCAGTCCTACAGGTGTATTCCTAGGTGGGTGACATCAGCAGGATTGCCAAAGGTGGTCATGTGAATTGTACAGAGTGTGCATACTCTAAAAAGCATTGTTCTTGTCTCAGGCAGACAGAGACTCACAAACACACAGCTGGATTCTCTCGGAATAGAGCCCCTACCTAACTAGTTTTTCACACTACAGCAATATGCAGTTACAGCAAATGCTACAGAGAATACTGCGGTCCAGCAGTCCTAGAGGTGTATTCCTAGGTGGGTGGCATCAGCAGGATTGCCAAAGGTGGTCATGTGAAATGTACAGAGTGTGCATACTCTAAAAAGTATTGTTTTTCTCTCAGGCAGACAGAGACACACACACACAAACAGCTGGACTCTCTACAAACAGAACCCCTACCTAACAAGTTTATCACAATACAGCAATATGCAGTTACAGCACTCGCTATGGAGAATACTGGGTTACAACTATCCTAGAGGTGTATTCCTAGGTGGGTGACATCAGCAGGATTGCCAAAGGTGGTTATGTGGGTTGTAAAGTGTGTGCATACTCTAAAAGCATTGTTACTTTCTCGAGCAGGCAGACAAACGCACACACACAGTTGACCTGTCTGGGATTAAAACACCTACCAAACAGGATTAACACACTACAGCATTATGCAGTTACAGCATGCGTCGTGGAGATTACTGGGTTACAGCAGTCCCAGAGGTGTATTCGTAGGTGGGTGACATCAGCAGGATTGCAAAATAAAGGCATTCCAAGTGTACTGCAGGTTGTACATGTATGTTACCTGCATGTACCCGTGGCTTACTGTCACAACAACACATTTACACCTGCTTACAAGTGTCTTATGCAGTCATAATTGACAGTATCAACAAGGCTTGCAGGTCCTGAACCCTGGACCATGTACACTGAGGTCACTAGACGTACCACTAAGCCATCTGGGTTGTACACAAGTTGCATGGATTCTATAATGCATATCCTACAACAGGTATTCCACAGTACTGAAAACAAATGGGTCAGTTCCTTTGTGTACATATGTACAGTACCCTTGAATGTGCTGTACTCTGTGAAATAACACAGACAAGTCTACGTTGGTACAACTGTCATAAGTACATATTTATATATATATATATGCACCTATGGGATGTGTACACATATATATATGCATATACACAGACACAGCCATATTTATATATATATATATATATATATATATATATATATATATATATATATAGATATATAGTCTGTGGTGACACTAACATCAGGTGGACAGTAGGAGGGCAATGCACTACATCAACACCTGTGAGGGGAAGACAAAAACTGTACATTACAAGTTATACCAGGCACATACACACACACAGACACACACACACACACACACACACACACACACACACACACACACACACACACACACACACACACACACAAACAGAGACACACACAGAGACACACAGAGATACACACAGACACACACAGAGACACACACATAGACACAGACACACACAGACACACACAGACACACACGCTACATGCATGTGATATGGCGGATGGCATTCAGCATAGACAATTATAGTTTTAGCTTAGGCAATTATAATGGTAATCATACATCCCTGAGTTGCACACAACAGCATGCATGTGGTATAGCAGATGGCATGCACCTTACATGATTATAGTGGTGGTTAGCATACATACCTGTATTGCGCCCTTTGTGTTAGTAACCTATGCCCCATACCTGCAACACAATGCATGCACTTTGCACCATTGCACTGCACTGCCATGGTGTGTGCAACATACACCACATGTTAATGGGCCATCGCCGACCTTTGTACATCTGCCACTGATGCTTTGTGTTAGCCACCGCCCCTATGTGTGAGGACATGAGCAGTAGGGCATGTCAACTGCAAACTATGTTTGCCTGAGCCCTAGCTAGCATATCTCCCCTAAAGCAGTGCATGTCTGTTCAACATTATTCTGCCTACCCCTGAGCTGAGTGTAGACATTGTGCATGTGACTGTACACACATGTTTGACATGACTATCCCTACTTTGCAATGGTGCCACAGACCAGCACAGGTGTACAGTACACCAGCTTGCTGTTTGGCATATGACCTTGCCAGTCACATTTAGTATGACATGTCTTCTGCTGACGTCCTGAATGACATGCATACATGTGTAACACAATGGTGTCCTTTCCAATCTATAGTACGGTAATGGTGCCCCAATGTAGGTACATGTTATACTAACATAGGCCTTCAACTGATGCAATGTTGTCTGTCCACCCTACATATATGCAGGGACATACTGCACATTGAGCTGATGTGCATAGCCATTTCAGGGCATCATGTGGCTTCACAATTGCTATACAGTGTGAGCTACTGGCATGGTTCATAGCCATGACTATGTTCACATACATTACATATCTAATGTGGAATGTGACCCGCGTCACCGAGGTGTATACACAATAAACCCTAATGTCGAATGTGTGACACAGGTCACATTAGGGTATAAGGATGACACCCCTGCACATCTGCAAGCATATTACCGATACCTGCCAACTATGCCCACACATGGCTAATGTACAAGTTCTCTATGTCCCACATGCCATCTGTGTACCTGACACACATGAGGAGCAGGCATGACAGTGATGTCTGACACCAGCAAGGGTGACTCTACTGTATCTGTGGCAGGACGTGGATATATGTGTTTGTTGTGCAACACATGTATGTATTTGGATACTGTATACTTCCATGTTGTGACACACTCCAGATGTTCAGGATATGTTATGTGGTAGTTTTATGTTATGCCTACACAAGCTGTGCACAGGCCTGTCTGCTGTTTAGTGTTTCAAATCTGCAATAGCACCATTACACAAAGGCCATAGTTGTATTGTGTCGAGCCAATGTACAACAGGGTGTAGACACATGTACATCACGTCTACTGTGTGCTTTGCTTCATGTCTCTGGCCATCCTCCATGGCCATGTGTACATATGTGCAGTCCAATGGTTGTGATGGCCATCGTCTTTGACATGTGAGTGTTATCCCATATGACATACACCCATAGATGTCATATGCTCTACTGAGGACAGGGTTATGCACACAAAGGCTGGTATGTATGGGATGTGAGACTTGTTTCATGGGATATTTGACCAGTGTTGCAGTCAGCCCACTACATGTCATGGACATGTCTGATAGCACATGACAGTGTGTGACATTCATAGCAAGGGTATACTCCACAAGGGTGTATCCTGTGGGCCGGCCATACTCCAGCTACAACATATTAGGTGTGTGTGTGCACACATATGCTCTCTGTACAGTACTGTTCATATTCCCAACATGTGTAATGCTGATATGTAGTATCTGTCCCTACAGTGGAACACACATCCACCATTGTATTCACTGTTGTCCACACATCTGGCAATGACAGTTTGGAAGGTTTAGTGTAGGTGTTTCAAATAGTCTACAATTGTTTCACATATGTAAACAGTGTGATGCATTGCAGGTCTGACCAGTGTCCATTACCAGGACCACCATATATTATGTGTACGTGTCTTATGGCAGATAGCATGGAATTAATATGTTCTGTGCAGTATCAAGCCTGGTAAATAATAACAATTTCACCTGACACAGGCTGCTGTCACTGCAAAATGCCAGAGGTACCTAAACAGGGGTGTCATAGCAGTAAGATTATCCACACCTGTGTGGTAGCTACAGGGTGCAATGTCTATGTTAGTACATACGCCAGTACAATACACTATCCTATGGAGTATGCACATCTTGCATAAATAGAGCAGCAAACTATAGTATGTGGCATGTGTACATACATGCCTTGCATATGATGTTACATTACATATTGTATAGTAACACATGTAACTATGTGATATATGGTTGTGTTTTATGTGCAGTAGTGACTTACCAGGCAATTCCAGGCTCAGTGGTCGAGAGACACCCACCTCCACAATAACAGCTAACGCTTGTGGATGAAGGCCTGCAGGTGTCTCCAGGTTGGCCAGTTGCTCTTCGGTACATGTGAGTAGGGGCTGGGTGAGTCCCCCCCCCACCTGTTGCACCTTGTTCCCTGGCGATTGCATTGGCATGCTGTTTTGTCCATCTTATGTGGTCAGTGCAGTGTTGGTGCACCTGCTGATAGGTGCGATTGTGACCGCCATTTACCCTCCTGCAGAGTTCCTCCCACAGGGCATCCCGCTGCTGTGCTTCCTGTGTACATGGCTGAACAGCACCGTGTAGTTGTCGAGGAGGTATGGGACGAGGACCTCATCCTCTAAGCGGCTGTATGGCAGCAGGTGGGTACACGGCATACCTGGAAGACATAACGATGGAGACAGGTCACAGTAACTCACAGAGAAGTACAGCAGTACAGCTGAGCATACATGTGTATCACATTTATTAAGTTTACAAATACATCTTTGTAGATCTACATGACACTAACACCACTGACATGTATAAGTCACACACATTTGACACCTACTAGTGATGTGATGTTATCTCCATATATGTGTGTGTCATGTGATGACATTGCTCATACACCATGTGGATGTTGTCTTGAAGTGGGCATGTCTGTTTGCCTGTAGTGGTGCCTTTACCTATCAGCACATGCCACATATGGCTACCTGTCTTTTGTGGTGACATAACTATCAAAGGGAAGTACTGTCCATCTGCATCTCATACACACAGTTGCCATTATGTTGACCGCTGCCTAGGTGGTAGTTAATGGGTACAGGGTTTGTAACATAGGGGATGACAATGCAATATGTAGCTGTCAGACTGTGTCCAGGACCATACATCACACACCACACATCTGACACACTAAGGCCCTTCTGTATGTTGAACACAGCACACAATGAGTTGACTATTGCTCCTAGTTCATAGTCATTTGCAGACATCAATAGGCTGATGCCTTCTATGTTAGTCTATGTGGTATAGATCAAAAACCCAAGATAATGGATGGAAGCGAAAAAACAGAACCAAAACCAAGAATAGGATCGCTCAGGAGAACCAGATGAGGGTACAGACCAGAACCAAGCACAATGAATTCCACGGCAGTTTATTGACAAATTCCAAATTTTGGTTTTATGATTTTATTGGTTTGTGTAAGAATTTAAATTTGTATTTAAGGGGAAGTGATTTGTGAACGTTGTTTTTGCCTTGAAAAAGACTTTCGAAAACGTATTTTTGTATACCAGCGTTTGGAATTTGTCAATAAACTGCCTTGGAATTCATTGTGCTTGGTTCTGGTCTGTACCCTCATCTGGTTCTCCTGAGCGATCCTATTCTTGGTATGTGGTATAGATACCAAAAGGAGATAAAGCACAAAAAGCTCCACCGGTTTCAATACTTGTCGGAATTTAATAAGGTAAATATAAAAACAACACAAGAACCCATAAACGTTAAAAACACAAATACGTTTTATAAATCCACCAACAACATTTAAATATCAATCAATTAATATCAACCAATGAATGAATACCATGAATCACAAATACTATATAAGGTTGTAATCCACTTAAATATACACATGAACATAAACTTTCCCTGACAATCCCAAAGGATGATATAAAGTACATGATATAATTATATTAAAGATACATTTATAAAATGTACACATATATGAAAAACTTTTTATACATATTTAATACAAATACTAGGAATTAACTTTAAAAATATTAATGAATAAATAAATAAATAGCACCATCTAGTGGACAATCATAAAATTAAAAACAGTTAGTTCAAAACATTTTCTTTCCTTAACCAAATAAATATTATTGTATTTGTGTAATAGAACATAAATCATTTCAAACCCAGTCTACAACTTAGCAGACCTAAGCTTTAATGCGGGCATAATAGAAATATCATGTACTTTATATCATCCTTTAGGATTGTCAGGGAAAGCTTATGTTCATGTGTATATTGTAGATTACAACCTTATATAGTATTTGTGATTCATGGTATTCATTCATTGGTTGGAATTAATTGATTGATATTTAAATGTTGTTGGTGGATTTAGTACGCTTATCTGAAGAAGTTGGCGACGAAAACGTATTTGTGTTTTTAACATTTATGGATTCTTGTGTTGTTTTTATATTTACATTAAATTCCGACAAGTATTGAAACCGGTGGAGCTTTTTCTGTTTTATCTCCTTTTGGTTACTGTTTTTTTAAGCACTTGTTCCTTTACTTGGTTTTTTGGTTTTTGTTCTATGTGGTATACATACCAAAGAGGAATTACCAGGAATTACTCCTGTATTACTATAGCTGGCACTGGTTTGATGTGTGTGTATTCGTCGGACACCCTCTGTAGTGTGGGTTCTGCCAGCAGTCCAGTTGCCAAACACTCCTGTGACATAGGTATATTAATTGCTGGAACCTGTGTTCTGAGAGACTGCCTTCCAGACTATCTGCAAATATACAGAGCTGAGTATATTTATTTAGGATATAGAGTTTGTTAATTTTTGCTTAGATCCCTGTTGAAACTGTTGTCTCCCTGTTCTGACAGACTGATCTGCAAATATACAGAGATGAGTATATTGTTTTGGTTTTAGAGTTTGTACTGTTAGTTGTTGCTTAGATCTCTGTTGAAACTGTTTTGTCCCACCCACCCTCCCTATTTTTGGTTTGTAGTTGCCCGGGCCACTGTAGATTTGATCTGGGACACTGCCCCAGTCCCATCTCTTCACCACATTCTACCTAATAAACTCTTTCTGCACTTGCTTTTAGTCCTTTTTAATTTAATTGCATTTTTTAAACTGTATTTGGTCTAATATTGTTACATACTCATGTGCTAGCTTGCACTGCATGTGAATTGTTTTTACTACTGTTTTTGCTACTTTTCTGTAAAAAAAAATAAATGTAAGCCTGTTCCCTACCTTTCCTGTAACTAGTGTTTCAAATACAGATTTGCTGTATCCACGACTGTATGTAAGCTTCTGTGCCCCCCAAGCCTTTCTGTGTTGGAGGGAAGGCTTCTAGCTTATTAGTGGGAGTGGTAAGCACAAGGTAACCTGTCTACCACATAAGGAGTGGTTCTTGCCCAGAAATTGTAGTTATTGGACATTTGGGCAATCTCTTCCATCTCTCTCAACTTTCTGATTTGAAAGCCTGCATTTGCACTTGTTTCTGTCCTGTAACTTGTAACAAAAGTGTCCAACGAGATAAAAGCTCAACTCCGGTGCCACTTTCCAATCGATTTATTAATACAGGCGAAATACCAAGGTAGATAAAAGCAATGTAGCCAATGATCTGATGAAGTCCTGATTGGAACATATGGGGCTAAGACCAGTTTAGTAGTTTTATTGGCTACATTTGGCTACATTGGTTTTACCGAATAACCTGTTTTATTATAACTTTCGACAAAGTGCACCTTTTCTTCTTTAGTATCCAAGTTGTTATTTTTCTGTCCTGTAACTTGTCTAGTGCAGATACAGATTCTTAGTTTTAGCACTTAAATTTGCTTATTCATGTTCAGTACTTGTTCAAAACTTGTAAGCACTAAATAAGCTACTAATTACTATAGCACTCAACCTTCCTCATTACCTAGAGGAAAACAGTTTTTGTACTTACTTTCCTCACTTATCTAGAGGAAAATAGTTTTGTATTCAGGCATGTCCAATGGTCAGCTCCCAGTGTTCTCTCCTGTCTATCTGATGAATCTGGGCATCTTGAGGCAATGTAGAAATTGTCTCATCTACACAGACAACCCTCTCCTCATAACACCCAACATTACAACCTGTGAAAGATGCACTTATCTAGCCAGACTGTAGGTAAAGCTCTCTCCAACCAAGACTGAACTTGACAGTCATGGTGAGAAGGTAAACATTTGCACCATTCCACACTCATCACATAGTCCCACTAAATCTACACCACCAAAATCCACACATAGTAACACAAAAACATTCGTGGAGGTTCTCAATAATAATCTGTCTAAGCAACAGAGACCTCCAAAGCAGAAACACAAGCAACCTCCATCCCCCAACACAACCCAAATGACACATAGCCCACAGACTCAGTGTGCCACTCAATCACAGCCAATAAGGCAAAACAATGTACCCAACACACTAGTCATAGGTGACTCTATAGTCAGGCACACTGCTGTCCCACTCAATAGGCTAAACAAGGAGAAGGTTACTGTCAGCTGCCTGTTGGGTGCCAGGATCCGCCACATAACCCATGCACTCAAGTCACTCCACAACAAGTACAAATATGACTCTGTCATTGTCCATGTTGGTGTGAATGACCTGAGATGTACCTCCCTAGACTACATGAAAAGAGGCATGGAAGAGCTCTCTGATCTTGTAGCCCAGGCAGGTATGGCCCTAGCCCTGAGTAGCATTCTGCCATCACCCTGAATGATACCACAGTACAAGGACAAAATGATTGACTTCAACAATTGGCTAAGCTTCTGGTGTCATTCTAAGGGGATCCGGTATCTGTCTGCTTGGGATGACATGGTCGACAGACCACAATGCTTTGCCACAGATGGCCTGCACCTGTCGTCCTGGAATTCCGGACACTGGCTAAGGCTCTTGCTACCCCTATAGTGCCTTTTTTAGGCAAGGCTCAAATAACAAATTCACCACCGTAACAGGAACAGGCAAGCAAAAGCTGAGGTAATGCTACTCAATGCTAGAAGTCTAAATCTCAAAATGCACTCACTCGAGGCACTCCTTAAAATGGAGAACATCGATATCTGTGCAGTGACTGAGACCTGGTTCAAGGCTCCAGAGACCACCCCTGCACTGTCAGGATATAACTCGTGCCACAATTTTCAGCCATGTAACCTGGACCGAAACACCAAAGGCAGAGGTATGTCCATATTCATTAAGGATATCCACACCTCCAGGCTAGTTGCTCAGCATAATGCATCCAAGGTTATCTAACTCTGGGCAAAACTACAATCCAAATTGTAGCTTGCTATAGATCCCCCACCATGCCCCATGATTCCCACTTCTCTTTTCTTGATGTACTGGAAAATATTAGGGTTCAACCAAACACTCTAATAATGGGTGACTTCAACTACCCCACCATTAACTGGGAAAACTACTCGTGTATCAACTCCTTAGCTCAACGCTTTCTGGAATTCATAAACTCCAATGCCCTGGATCAACTTATCCACACCCCCACCAGGGGCAACAATATCCTAGACCTATTCATTACCAGCATGAGTGACCGGTGTTCCACACCTGAAGTCAACTCCTCGTTGGTCCGATCCGACTATAAGCTAATCACCCTTGATATCCATATCCCGCTCCCACCCCCACTGAGGAAACCATGGTAAAGAATTTCTCCAAAGCCAGCTTCATGCTTCTTAAGACAGAAGTGGTGAACTTCTAGTTACAACTGCTGAATCCTACACAAATGCACTCTATAAGCACTTACACGAGTGCATGGATCGTGCTATCCCAAACACATCCTCCAAAAAAGGAAGCCAATCTAGTGGTCCCCTGCCATAAACAAACTGTACAACAGAAGGAAAAAACTGTTGCAAAAGAGAGTAGAATCCCATGAGTGGAGGGGCTCCCTGGTCAGCCTCAGTAAGAAACTGAGATCCCTTATATGATCCTCCAAAGCTAGCTACAAAAACAAAATTGCCACTAATTCTAAGGACAACCACTAAGCATTCTATAGCTATGTCAAGAATCTCGATGGCAACACCCAGATCTGCTCTGAGTTACAGCACAAAGGCACGTAAATTACAGAACCAACTGATATTGCCAACATCCTGGCAGATAGATTCAGTGCTAACTTTACCACCCCTCACCCCATACAGGGCCCATATCTATACAGGAAGAATGCAGAGTCCCTGTAATCACAACTACGCAGGTAAAAGCTGCACTCTCTAAAGCCAAAAACACAGCATCCATGGGACCGGACAACATCCCAGGCTGCATTTTACATGAACTTCAGAACAAACTGGCTCCCCACTTAAGCACCATATTCAATAATAGCCTCACATCAGGCTTTGTGCCCACTGAATGACGCACTGCAACAGTTATCCCACTCCACAAGGGGGGAGCCACCACTGACCCTGGGAACTATCAACCTATTAGCCTGACGAGCCTGGTCTGCAAGGCCATGGAACGTATCATCATGGAACTCATAAACAAAGACATTGGTAACCTCCAAACTCTGGATCCCACCCAGTTCAGGCTTGTGAAAGGCAGATCATGCCTCCTGAACCTGATCGACTTCTTTGAGGCAGTCACCAAAGCTGTAGATGAAGGTAAGGTGGCTCACACAGTCTATCTTGACCTAGCCAAGGCTTTCAACACCATCCCCCATTCTGGAATTATAGCTAAACTCACTAAACTAGGTATAAATCCCTACGTCACAGGATGGGTTGCTAACTGGCTCTCTGACAAAACCCACACTGTAAAGGTTGCAGACTCCAAATCTGACCTCAAAGCAGTGACAAGTGGAGTACCACAGGGTTCCGCCCTGGGAACGCTCCTGTTTAGTATCTACTTCTATGAAGTACAGGCTAACACAGAAGGCCTCTGGCTAACGAAGTTCGCAGATGACTGCAAACTAGGGGTCATAGCCAAGTCCCCAAATGATGTGGACATCCTACAGAAGGGCCTCACTGAGACAGATGCCTGGTGTCAGAGCCATGGCCTCAAGCTCAATGCCAAAAAGTGCAGTGTCATCCCCTTTGGTAAAAACTATGTACCCATGAACTACCACATAGGCAGCAATCTACTTAACACCGAATGTGTGATAACAGACCCTGGGACCCAGGTTGACAGTAGTCTCTCCTTTGATAGTCACATCACCACAGTAGACAGGAAGTCCTTCTACGTGGCACACCTCATCATAAAAGGGTTCTCATCCAGGTAAAAAGAGGTCATTGTTCCTCTCTACTCGACACTCATTAGACCCATTATAGAGTACAACGCCCCTTTTGGAATGTACCTCACAAGACATCTGCAGCAGCTGGAAAGGCTGCAGAAGTACCTCACAAAGAGGATTACTGACCTCAAACAAATGCCCTACACTGACCACCTCAAAAAACTCCAGCTTTACTCCGTAGCATATCGCCTACTCCGAGGTGATCTCTGCCTAACATATAAAGCTATGTCAAACCCTGAGCTGTTGGACATGCTACACCTAAAAAAAAATCCCAATCCCTCCGAGCTACACACTCTAGGGACCTAAACCTTGTCACCACAATAAACAGGACATGCTGGAGGGATAGAGTCCTGTCCCAGAGGCTTCCCATACTCTGGAACAGGTTACCCATCTATGTCAAGCAAAGTTCTTCATTAGCACTCTTCAAGAAAAATCTTGATGAGTGAATGGGAAATAGGATATACACCCCAGGGATCACTTCTGTCTCTCTGCTCGACAATGGCACAGAAAAATAACTTTCTTGGGTGGCATAAGGCAGGGAAACTTGTCGGCTAGGCTTACATAGGCCCTTGGGCTGATAGCCTAGTACCTACCTATGAATCTATGAACCTATGAACCTAGTTTACTGAGTGTAGCTGGAACACAGTATGGGTGATGGTGTCGTATGACCTGGCAAGGTCATGATATGCAGTGTGAATCAACCCTACTGTCATCTACATCTGTACAGAGTACATCAATTATATTGACCACGGTTCATGGCCGTACAGACCAGACTCAGCAGGGTAGTTGGGCACTATGTCCCATTATCAATGGTGTCTCCCCCTTTGTGGGGTGTGATAACTGTTGCTGTGCACCATTCGGTGTGTACACAGCCTGACATGGAGCTATGATTGAACATGATAAGTATGTGGATAGCTGAATGTTCTTACATTTGTGTAGGATACACCCTGGGATGGTGACAGTTCCCATGAAAGCTGTATGTATGGCATTAGAGAGTGCAGCTTGTACTTGCATAGTCATTAGTACAGGGGCCCTGTAGTGTACATGGATATATTACTAAGCGTAACTGTTGGGGGTGAGGGGGTGGGAGTGGGTTTAGGTTCTCCAAGGCCCTATCAGGATGGGCAGGGGCTATTTCTGTAGGTGCAGTACTTCCCATGCCATAGTGCTGTGCAGCAGGGCAGGACTTGTCATTGCCATTACGATTAATGACGCAGCTATAGAATGCTCTATGCTTGACCTCATAATATGTGGCTGATTAGTTTCACAGTAGCTTTGCATGGTTTCATATGGTGTATCTGCATCTTACTGAGGCTGAACAGGGATCACCTACACTCATGTGTGTTCGCTCTTGCAACAGTTACTACCTTCTGTGGTACAGTTTTAAGCATGTTACCACCAGTTTGCCTATTTGTTTGTGTTGGGTTCACTCCTGGTTCTGTTTCAATGGCACAATCATTGCACATATGTGATTGCTTATGGTTCATTTGTGTAGTATTCAGCATTTGCACATGCATTGTCCATCTGCATGGGTGCCATGGCACTCACCGCTCTGCTCTTAGGGAACATAACATTGGCATTGGAGACTAACTATGTGTAGCATACATATTGTTTGTGTCACTACTGTGAGCCAGGTCAGTGGGGTCGATGGAATCCAACATGCATTGAGCGCAGGTGTTGGTACATGAGGAGTCTTCACAGTTCTTAATGGAATAGTTGAGAGTAGCCAATAGTATGGTTCTGTCTCAGACCTATTCTTCCCCATTACAGCACATTATGGCAGTTGGGAAGTCCGTGGCCTGGTGGGTGATGTGTCTCAAGGTGCTTTTTGAATTCCACTGTGGCACAAAGGTAGTTGCTCAGCATAATGCATCTGATGTTATGCAAGTGCAATTAGCGTGGGGGTGTACATATCCTTCAGGAATGTGGACACATCTACGGCCCATGTGTTCCAATAAAGGATAATGGGCAAAAGGTGAGGTATGTATTATTACATGGTATTTCAGGTGTGCTCTCTGGAGCGTTGAAACATGCCTCAGCCACTGCACAGATATGTTCTCCATGTTAGGGATTGACATATGTGTGTCTGTATAATGTTTCTGACATATATCATTGTGTAGCGAGACCCACAGTGTATTGCTTGGCTGTCCCTGTAACAGCAGTAGACCCTCACCTGAACCGTGCATGATGAAGGCACTATAGGGGAAGCATGAGCCCTAGGCTGTATCCAGATTCCCAGGGGTGACAGGTGCAGGCCATGTCTGGCAAAGCATCATGGTCTGTCAACCATATTATCCCAGGATGACAGATACTGGATACCCTGTGACATGCACCACTACACTACACAATTGTGGAATACAATCCTTTTGTCGCTGTACTGCAGTATCATTCTGGCCAGTGGCGGAATGCTACCCAGGCTTTGGGACATACCTGCATGGCCTACAAGACCTGACAGTTCCTACATGTGTTCCCATGCTGTCCAGGCTACTGCATCACAGGTCCTGCACAACAACATGGAATATGCCAGAGCCATGTGTATATATCAATAGGTGGTCTGAGTGTATGAGTATGTGGCTAATCATGTCAGACAGGCAGCTGACAGTATGTATGCCCTCGTATAGGTCGGTGTGTAACATAGTGCTAGGGTTTGCACTCACAAATGAGTACTGTTGGGCATGTTTCCAGTCATGTGTTCAGAGGTGTGGCACAATTATGCATACTATGTCATACAGTTTGTGTATATCAGTGTCTGTCTCTTCCTGCTTGGGGGGTCACTTGTTCAGACAGATACTTAGATGCGTCTGTGAATGTGTGTGATTACCGGTAGTATGTGTGTGGGTGTCCTTACTGTATTCTGGTAAGGGTATGTGTTGGTTGTGTTGATGAGCTGCATGTGTTAACCTACACCTCATGACTGTCCAGTCCAGTCATAGCTGTAGACTGGGCTGCCATCCAGCTTACCCCTGTAGCTGCATCCCAGACAATGTGTGGGGAATGGTGTTAGGTGGGTCTCGCAGTATACATGGCATAGAGATTACATTCCTCCAGGATGGCCACATACACAAAGCTCACATTAGGAGACACCAGTAGCTAACTAGTGGACATGCCTGTATGAGAAGTCAGTACTACAAGTACCAAGTAGTCTTTAGTTTACGTATTGCTTATGAAGATGTTATAGACAGTGATGCTCACATGTAGTTATTTGTGTTATGGACATGACAGCACTGGGTATTACGGAAACAGTGTAGCTACCCTTGTCAGTGAACCTCCTCTAAGGAGCACATCACATCCTGTTTTTTGATTACAGATGATGCATGTGTCTACAGGTCTGTTTCCTTCTCTGGGTATATACTTACATGTTCATAGCTTCATAGGACATATCCACCAGGACCATGAGTTCTGTTGGCCACAGACACCCACTCCCCAAACAGAGTCATGTATCAAAAGGCTCTGATGCCACTATCAACATGATCAGGATATAATCAGATAATATGAGCCATCACCTATGATGCAGCTATTACACATGGGCAGCTGTCTCCTACATCTTACACTCCTACTGCAGATGTTACACTGGAGTTAACAATGATATGCAACCTGTTTCATTACTAGTGCTCTGCACTACCTTACATACAGTATGTGCAGGTGGCTGTTAGGTTGGGCTACACAAAACTGGTACTCTGTACTCTCAATATCCACTCTATGTAGGTGTGCACATAGCCATTTGGCCCAGCCCTGTAACAAGGGTCACTACACATTTGCATAACATGTACACATGCAGAGCTGTTATTGCTTGCAAACGATAGTAGCGAGGTGGATATTACATGTGTTATGTGCATGGATAGTTACCTGGTTCTTCCAATTATCTTTGCTATCATGCTGATAACCTGTCAGATGAATACTAATGCTATGTATCCTGTCACTGAGTATTGTAATTGCCAATAGATATAACTACTGTTTGCATAACATATCAGAATTGCTATGTAGAATAGAATACAGATCTGCCTAGACAACTGTACATTACACAGTTATTGGCACAATATCCCACAATGCACACCATATTTGCACGGTAAGCCCACCTTTCACATGTTCATCTTACTTATACACCCATACATATGTCGACTTACAATATAACAACATATACTATCCCCTGTTGTAGCACATACTTGTTGGACCACTCCTGACACTGACAGGGGCTGAAAGCAAAATGGTGGGTTCCAAGCCCATAGCATCCCTTGTGGTGTATGTGGAGTGTGCCGTGTGACCTACAGCAGTACACACATAGAATACTACAAGCATTACTACTGCTCAACAATACATTGCTGCAAGTTAGCTATTTCCACTATATGCATTGATTACACTGTAATTCTTACAGTACAGATACTACATACACAAACATACTACATGTTATACATAACGTCTTATTAATCGGAGGCGTTGTTAAGTAGTGTACTACTTGATGTTCTTCGTCTACCATTGCTGCAGTCCTGACATATGGGTATTCCGCTGTCCACCATCGGCCCGAATACCAAAGGGCTAGAATCTGGCGTCGGTCATGGCGCTCAAGGCAGACGTCAGTATGTGCCAGTATAAATGCGCATGACCGACGCCATACCCTCAGTCTTTCTTGCCGCATGGTCCTACGCAGAAGCAGCGTTTGCAAGTGCCGTTCGGCTTTCTGGAATTGTCGGTTTTCGAGTTTCAGACCGGAGACCAAGCTGGGCTAAGTACCCGTTGGGACACTTTTGTCTTTTCTTGCCTCAGTATTACCGGATGTCAGAAAAAGTTAATACCTGTATTTCTTGAAACAGATTCCTCATAGGGATTGCCATTTACTCTGTATTCCTTGTTTGGGCCTGGGCACGGCGTTGTTGGTGTCGCTTTGTGCTGCCTTTAATAGCACTATTAAGCGTCGCTTGGACTGTGCTAGGCTAGTGCTTGGTAAACGGTGCAATTATAGCATGCCGTCGGATTCTCCGCTTAGTTCGGCTAAAACGATAGAGTAATCCTTTGCGGTCCAAACAAGCTGAGTCCATTGCGGACCCCGGTTCGGTAGGGCCACCGCCTACTTCAACGGCTCCTTCTGACAGTTTAGCGAGTCTCAAGGGGAGCCTTTGCTACTTCTGGAAGTGGCTTCTCCTGTTATAGGCCAGGCTGAAGGGGCTTCTCATATGTCGGTGGTTCCCTCCCCTCACAGAGTTTCTAGGCCTCCCCCTTCTCATAGTAAAAGCCTTTCTAAATCTAAATCTGCCCCTGCTGGTGTCTGTCCACAGGGTCCAGCTCCTAGAAAGCACATGTTAAAGGTGGCGGAGAATTTGATTACTTTAATTGGGGGTTCTATGCCTCCCCCTGAGAAAAGGCCCAGGGTAGAGCCAGGGATAGAGGGTCTGGATCAGTCTTCCAATGACTCTGATTCTTCTGTGGTAGAGCTCCAGAATTTCCCTCTCTGCTCTGATTCAGAGGCTGAGGATTCTACTCCCTCTGCGTCCCCTCCTGCAGATTTTTCTTTTTCTGAAACCTGGCATTCCATGAGGGAGCATTTTAAATGGGAAGGCCAGGATTGTTCTGATTCTCGTAAAAAGCTTAGAGGATTCTTGTTTTTGCCTCAGCATAGGCCTTTGGCTATTCCCCCTGTATTGGATGTTGTTCAGGATGTATTTTCTGAGGCTTCTCTTAACCCTGACTCTTTGCCTCCTGCCCCTGCTAAACCAGATAGATACTACAGGGTACCGGAAGCTCACTAGTATTTATACTAGAGTCCTAGGGCTGACCCAGACACCATTACTCAAGGCCCCAAGGGTGTCAGGGCTGCTGTGGTTAGGATTCCAGTTCCTTTGGACAAGGATGCTAGAGCTCTGGATAGGTGGGGTAAGAAGTTGTATACCTCTTCCACTTTAGCTATGAGAGCTTTAAATTGTCAGTTTCATATGCTCAGGTATCAAAATTATTTGCTGGGCCAATTGAAATGTAAAGTTGATGCTTTATCTGAAGGTATTGAATGTAAAGAGCTTCAGGATTTAGTGCATGTTTCAGACCGAGTTGGTAAGCATTCTTTGCAATGTGGTTTTGATGCTTTGCAGGCTTCTTCCAGGGTGGCTGCTACTAGTTCAGTTCTTCGCAGGCATGCCTGGTTAAGAGATCAGACATTGTCAGAGCATGTTAAGGCTCGAATTATGGATGCTCCTTTGCAGTCTGATGTTCTTTTGGCCCTCCGGTTGAATCAGTTTTGAAAAAATGGAGGAAAAAGCTGAGTCTATGCAGACAGTTAAGGATTGTTTACAGGTTCAGCCCCCTAAGTTCAGTAGGAATTGGCCTACTAAAGGGTGGTCTTTCCCTCTTCAGATTATCAGTCTGGGGGCAGGTCTAGGCGAGGTAGGGGTAGTGCTTCCTCTCAGGGCCCTGCTACTCCTAGGACTTTGGGTTCTTTTACCCCTTCTGCTGGGAGGGCAGGGGTCAGTCCTTTCGGAAACAAACTCAATGACCTCGTCTTCAGCTGCGGACTCTGCCATGCTGGCAGCTCCTCTAGGAGGAAAACTGGGACTTTTCGAAGACTTGGCATTTGGTTACCCAGGACAAATGGGTATTGGACATTGTAAATCGAGGCTACGAATTTTATTTCCACACTTTCCCTCCTTTCAAAGGTATGCCAGATGTGCCTCATCAGCAAAGACTGGAAGCACAGGCAAAATTCTTCTCTGCTTCAGTTGAGGGCAATACAGGAAGTACCTTCTGCTGAAAGAGGCACAGGGTTTTATTCCGTCTTTTCTTAGTGACAAAGAAAGTAAATACTTGGAGACCAATTCTGGATTTGTCCATTCTAAACACCTTTTTGGAAATTCCAAAGTTCAAGATGTTAACGTTGCAGCAGTTGCTGCCTATGCTGAGCAAGGATCATTGGATGGTAACTCTGGATCTCACGGAGGCCTATTTTCACATTCCTATCAGGCCCAGTTCCAGGAAGTTCCTGAGATTTGAATGGGAATTTGCATTATCAGTTCTCTGCATTGCCCTTTGGCTTGTCTACTGCAGGGTATTCACAAAAGTCCTGGCTCCAGTAATTGCTTTTTCAGACTGCAAGGAATTCAAATTTATCCTTATCTGGACGACTGTTTGATTCTGGCTCATGGCAAGCAAGAACTTCTTCAACATCTTCACTATGTAATGACAGTTTTAAGATGCCTAGGGTATTCTGTGAACGAAATAAAGTCCAGTCTAGTACCCTCACAAGAGATGTGTTTTCTGGGTGTGTGACTGACTACAGCAATCCAGATGGCATTTCTTACCCTGGACAAACAAAGACATCTTCATCAATACTTCCAACAGCTTTCAGTAATGTCCAGGCTGACTGCAAGGACAGTCCTTCAAGCCTTAGGGTTCATGGCATCTTGTATTCTAGTACTTCCCAATGCCAAACTGCATATGAGGAGTTACAATGGTATCTCAAAAGCATGTGGACTCAACACAGCCACGATTTGGACACTGTCATTCATTCTCCCTTGCATACTAAAAGTATTTCTGTGGAGTGCTCAGGAATGTCACCTAAACAAGGGACTCTCTGTGACCCAGCCAGAGGCATGTCAGATATTAACGACAGACGCCTCGGAGTCAGCCTGGGGAGCTCATCTCGAAGGGAAATGGATTCAAGACCTTTGGCCCCCAGAGCTACTTCATTTACATATCAACATGAAAGAGATGCTGGCAGTTCAATTTGCTTTGGAAGCATTCAAGAGCCTACTTCAATCAGGACTGGTGTTGATTCGAACAGACAACATAACAGTCATGTGGTACATCAACAAGCAAGGGGAACCCATTCTTATCCATTGTGCAGACAAGCAATGCTAGTATGGGAAACTGCTTTAAAACTGCACATCACTCTTGAGCACAGTTTCTGCCAGGAGCACAAAATTCTTTAGCAGATGTTCTGAGCAGACGGATTGTGGATCCTCGCGAATGGAAGTTGGATCATCAGGTGTTTCTGCAGTTGACCATGGCTTGGGAACTCCAGACATAGATCTGTTCTTCTCCTCTGAATTATCAACTGCCAAAGTTTTGCACAAGGCTATTTCATCCGAAAGCCTGGACAGTAGATGCACTATCCTTCAGCTGGAGAAACCAGCACGTGTATGCCTTTCCTCCTTTGCCTCTTCTTCCAAAGGTATTGTTGAAAGTCAGGAGGAAAAGCCTTGCATGATTCTGATAGCACCAGATTGGCCTCGACAACATTGGTACCCTCTCTTCAGGAGTTTAATTCATGGGACACCTTGGCCATTACCACAGATTCCTCACTTATTGACTCAGGAGGACAATCATTTTCTCAATATCAGTGTGCGATCTCTTTACCTGGCCTGGGAATTCAGTTTTGAGGAAGGAAGGCCTGCAGCTTCCCAACAAGTTTTGGATGTTCTTTTGGAAGCCGGGCATCCTGCTACTCGGAAAGTTTATGCTGATAAATGGAAGAGATTTTTTCTTTGTAGTGCAGCTCGAGGCTTTGATGTTAAATTGCCTAACTTAAGTTGTATTTTGCAATATTTGACTGTTTTTTAGACATGGGATTGTCTTTCTCTTCTGTTAAAGTGCATGCTGCAGCTATTTCTGCTCACTATGAATGTGACCCTCCTTTGTTTTCTCATCCTTTGGTTAAACAGTTTCTTAGAGGGCAAAGTATATAAGACCCCGAGAAGAGCTCCCACTCCAGCCTGGGATCTTAATTTTGTTTTGGAGAAGCTGACTCTGCCTCCATTTGCACCTGCAGCTACAGCTGAGTTGAAGTTGTTGTCTTGGAAGACTGCTTTTTTGTTGGCTGTTACTTCTACTCGAAGGGTCTCTGAATTACAGGCCCTCATGGCAGTAGAACCATTTCTGATTTTTCACATGGACAGAGTTTCCTTACGTACTAATCCTACTTTTATGCCTACAGTAATTTCAAATGTGGCACTGAACCAATCTATACATTTGCCTACTTTTTATGCTGACCCCCAAAATAAAGGGGAAAAGTTTTGCATTCTTTGGCTGTGCATAGGCATTTCAGATATTATTTGAGCAGAACCAAAGAGTTCAGAAGGTCTCAACAGTTGTTTGTTTCTTTTGCTTTGACTTCACAAGGGAAAGCTGTTTCAAAACACACTATCTCCAAGTGGATTGGCCATTGTATTGCTTTTTGTTATTCTCATCATGGGAAAGATGTTCCTGCTGGGATCAGGCCTCACTCTACTAGGGCTACGGCCACCTCTACTGCTTTTCTGAGAGGGTAGCTGCTAAGGACATTTTGGAGGCAGCTGCTTGGAGTTCTGTACATACATTTACTAAGCATTATCATTTACCTTTTTATTCTAGGTCTAGGGCTGGGTTTGCCACTGCTATTCTACAGGGCATGTTAGCAGCTCCTAATTCTGTTTAGTTGGCCATCCTCCCTGTTTTCCGTTGCTCTGGGATTCTACCCATATGTCAGGACTGCAGCAATGGTAGACGAAGAACATAGTACAGTTTTGTACCTACCATAAATGTAGATGTTCGAGGATATCCATTGCTGCAGTCCAAGTTTCCTCCTCCTACCCCTTATTTAGGTTTGGGTTTTGGGTGGTGTTTTTTGCATTCTGACGTCTGAGGCAAGAAAGACTGAGGGTATGGCGTCGGTCATGCGCATTTATACTGGCACATACTGACGTCTGCCTTGAGCGCCATGACCGACGCCAGATTCTAGCCCTTTGGTATTCGGGCCGATGGTGGACAGCGGAATACCCATATGTCAGGACTGCAGCAATGGATATCCTCGAACATCTACATTTATGGTAGGTACAAAACTGTACTTTTTCGTTTCTTATTTCCATTTTTTGTACTGTCCTACAGGAAGATACAGATGGTTTGAATGTGTGACAAGGCAACCTTTTATAGTTACATCTTTTATTTTATTTTATTTTTATTTTACATTTGTTAACCGGGCTAGTCTAACTGGATATATTTCCATTTTCAGTAGAGGCCCGGGGAGAAAAGCTCCAGTAGTAGACAAATTGATTATAAAATTTGAAATAAAAATACAAGTGATGCAAATCATAGTTGATACATAGTAAATGAAAAGATACTAGAAGAAGTGAATAAAAAAATGGAAATAAAAGATGACATGTACATTAATATAAAAGTTACAAATATTATGTGCTAAATTAATTACACAAAAAAGTGAGAAAAGGGTCTGAACAAATAATGAAAAAAGAGTGTTTTGTGATTAACAATATAAAGTCCAGCAGTCTGTTCCATTGTGTTCACCAGTTCATTTCTGCTTCAAAAAGTATGCAAAGTGTTTGCAATATATAGAAAGAGGCACAAAAAAAAAAGTAACATGTTCTATCCTGATGGCCAATTGGTGTTCCTAAGTAGCTAATTACATGCACATCAGCTGCGCTGCTACTGCCTTAGCCAATACCATGGCTACAGTGGAGTATAATTGAGTACTCCACTTGGGCGTTGTCCCTTTGCCTTACTTGTGATGAAGACAGTGTGGAGGTTTTTTGGGAATCCATTGCAACAGCTGTATTGAGACGAACAGTAATATATTGTGTGTAATGCCTGGAGGAGTTGGTCTAAATGTGAGTACTGCTGTTATATTTCTGAACATTGCTACTTGTGCAGGGTTTTTCTGTACCTAATACTTCTGCATATGTGTCAGTCTGGCCAGGTTGTTTGACCAGCTCAAGGCTGCATAGCTATGCATATAATGTTAGGGGGTTTACAGTGTGCTTACCAGACATATTTAGTTTGCTGTTACTGTGTATCATACTGTGCTTATAATCAGTACTCGGTAAAACTTCCTGGTGTATGAACCTTTCAACCCTCTGAAACGGGATTAGTTCATACAAACCCTGTTACATCAGCAGCTGCTCAATTGTATAATGGCATCCATTTCACATAGGGCTATGTTAGTGTGTCTGTGTCCAGGTATGTTAAGGTTTCAGCAGATGTTGTACAGCAGTTGCATAATTGGTTATGGTATGACAGTATGTATTGATATAATTATTTCGGTTGTGGGGTAGATGGTGGGTGTACATAGCACATGCAGGTGTGTAGGAACCCCTTTTATACAATGTCTATATGTGTGTGGATGTTCTTTCCCTATGTGAACACCCATCCCTTAGTGGACTAATACTATGGTAAATGCAGGCTGATTCATTAAGGCACTATTAAATGCTTCCTGTATAGCATGCAGGTACTGTTAGTCCTTGAATCCTTTTGGCAATACATCGGAATGTAATAAAGATTTCCAAAATGAAAGCTGTCTGTGTAATTCTGTCATGGATATTTGCAGTCAATGCAGTTATGTTGGTGACTGTGTCCATAGAACATATTTGTAATAGCATATTGGCATATACTCTTTCTATATTATGTTCATATTGTTTGGGGGGGGGTCCACTCCGAATGTGTGATTGCTATGGTCCATTTTATACTCAGATGTGACCACTTCAGATGCTGTCTGCAGACATGTATGTATGTGTATATATATATATATATATATATATATATATATATATATATATATATATATATATATATATGTGTGTGTGTGTGTGTGTGTGTGTGTGTGTGTATATATGTATATAGATATATACATTATTGCATACATTTATCTGTACCTCCATAAATGTGTAGATGTTTCTAACCTATCTATAAATCTACATATATATGTAGACAGGTACATCCCAGGTAGCTTAGTGTTAGGTTAATTGGAGGATGGAGTACATGGGTGTGGGTTCTACTCCTGGAAGGTGTTATTATTTTACCTCTCAGAGTAGGCACTGGTAGTGAAAGTGTGAATAACGCACATTTGCGTGGCTGTGAGCAGGTTTGTCCATGGTCTACGCGACATTAAGCAAAGGTCAGAAGTGTGAAGCGCTTCTCCATTTACCGTGTAGCAGTGCCACTTACCATTGCGCAAACACATGGAAAAGCGCTTACAACCATTTAAGAGTGCTTTAATCCACCTGCATCCAAAAGCCCTTATTCTGGCCCTCAAAATAACCTAACAGCCCTTGCAGATCTTGAACCCGGGACAACCAACACCACAGTCACTGACCTTACCACTACAGCATCTGAGATTTTCAGAAATGTTATGGTGTTGAGAATATACATTGTACTACAGACATTCCTCACTACTGACAACATATGTGACAATCAGTTGGTGTACATTTGTCTGATACATGTTAATGTTTATATGTTTGTGAAAGTAGGTTTTGCAATGTGACATGACAGGGTGTATTATGAATGAGTATGGTTTTTGCTTTGTGTCCTTTTTATATTGTCCTCATACTCCATGTATGCCCCTCCAGTTCACTTATTGGACATCCGACCCAGGCCCTCCTTGAGGCATGATTGCATTACCCATCATTCCTCCCCCACCCCAATCTTCACATACACAACAACCACCCCTTCCATGGTGACTTAGGTTAATATTAATTGTTATGATACTAGAGCTGCATGTGTTTTGTGTATACTCCAATTCCTTTGGAGTGGTTCTGTGTCACGAAGTATGTTCATAGATGCTTATAAATATGGCTATTGCTGTAACTGTATAATACACACACCCACACACACACACACATATATATATATATATATATGGATCTAGGACTTTTGCACGAAAGTGCAAAAGGCCAAATCCATTATCACTGAACACACTTTGACGAAAGCGCTTTTCACCGAAAAGCACTTTTGTTAAAGTGCATAAAAACAAAATGAAATCTGCAAGCCCCCCTGCACCCCCATGTGGGGAGCTGTGCCCCCCACACCCCCTTACTTTAATATTCTCACTCCAAGATCGCACTACAGTGGGGAAAAGGGGATTTTCCCTTACCCGCACCATAGTATGATCTCCGGAACAGGCATACTTACGCAAAAGTGCTTTTTCGGTGAAAAGCACTTTCGCGTAAATATGCCCCACTGATAATTAGTTGGTGAAAAATGTTTTCGGGAATTTGTATGGATCACATATATATAGATATATATATATATATATATATATATATATATATATATATATATATATATATATATATATATATATATATATATATATATATATATATATATATATATATATATATATATATATATATATATATATATATATATATATATATTTCATATTAGTTTGTAACGGTAATACATCTGTAGACTGGAATGTGCTGGTTCACAAACTACAGTACATTACAATGTACTGTACATATGTTCACAAGGCCACTGTCCCATTTGTGATCATTACAGTGAAATGCATATGGTATAAGGTGTAGCCTCAGGACCATGAAAGGTGTGTACACCTCGGATGGCTTAGTGGTATGTCCCATGCCTGTAGTGTGCATGGTCCAGGGTTCGACACCTGGGATGCTTTATGAATATTTTTACTGCAGAGTAAGGCTCATTTACCCAGTTGTAAGCATGTTTAACAGTGTTTGTGTGACATTATAGCAGCGGTTAAACACAGATAAACAAACGTTGTGACGTATAACCTGTGCGCACAAACATGGCCACATCCGCTAACTACTCCGGATATATACCTGTCAGTGACATCACATCTCACTATGTGCTGTCATGACATTACATTCTCTGTTGACTGTACTCTCCTGCACACATGGGTTTATATAGGTGATTCGAATGTTTATTATACAGACGATTACTACCTATATCTGCAAGCTGTGGTTAAGGTATACTTTTGAACATGATAAACACCCCTGCCTTTATCAGGATTGTAACCTCAAATGTACAGATACTGTGCAGATGCTGTAACCATTACACTGTTGTCATTAACGTTGCTTCCGCCTATTTCCTATTTAGATGCTTTCTATGTGTAAGCTAGGCTAAGCGAAGGGCGGTAGCCCCCTAACTCACTGAGCTTTACATACTCATGACATAACAACATATAACAAATGTACTGTGAGACAATGCATTACATTCCTAACTACATTAGGCATAGCCCTTCACTGACACACTTCAAGGGAAACCTTGTTGTGTGAATGGGTAACAGACTATACACCTCTGGGATCATGTGTCCCAGAACCATACAGCCAGGGGTGGGTGAGCCTGTCCAGTTTGATAGCTGCAAGACCTGTTGGAGGAAGTGAATGGTGTTGAATTGCCACATTAACATGCCCTCTTTAGATCAGTAAGTGCCCCTATCACCCTCCACAACCCCAGTCTTCCATAGCTTCCTGCCACTCTGCATGGAATTGCTTCATTGGCTATGTTTGACAGAGGCTCAGTTACTTCATCAATGGTGCGGGGAAGGCCAACACACTGTTGCCATGCTTCTAATTGCCTTTGGGCAGATAGATACTAAGCTATCTGTGCACCTTTAATGTGCAGTCCATCACAGCCATAATATGTGAATAAACAGACCTTCAGATCACAATATACAGTGTGAACTCACCATGTAGTCAGGGAGCAGTTGAGTACAGCATGGACATACAGAACACTGATACTTAGTCACTCAAAATGCCTATCTTGGAAGCTAGAAGACTTGTATAAGGTTAAGGCTTTCTATTGCTTACCACTAGGTTACCTACAGGGGAGATAAAAATCAAGCACAGATGGGGAACATGCATGCAATGATACCATACCAGCCTATGTGTCTGCCTTACACTTTGGAATACTGGCCAAGGCTATTGGCACCCACATGGTGCCTTATTTAGGAGAGTCCCGAAGGTGAATACCAGCTCTGTAAACAGCACAATAGCAGATTCAATGTGGTTTATGCTACTCAACACCAGGGGTTGTGATGACAACATGCATGCACTCACAGCACTCCTCAGGATGGACAGCATCAACATCTGTGCATTAACTGAAATCTGTCTTAAGGCACCTGATAGCACACCAGCACTACCAGACTACAACCCATACCACACATTTCAGCCACGGAACATGGACTGACAGACATGGAGGGGGTGTATCCATATTCATCAGGTATACCTACACCTCCAGGTTAGTGGGGCAGCATGATACCTCTGTGATCATCCATGTGCAGCTAACATCAGCCACAACAACAACCTCCATGACCCAAGACCTCCACTCCACCTACCTGGAGACAGTGGAGAACATGACAGTCCTAACACACACCCTGGCATTGGTCGATGTCAACTACCATACCATTAACTGGGACACGTACTCCGGTACTCACTTCCGGGACCAGCGCTTCCTGGAATGTATCACCTCATATGCCCTGTATCAGGTGGTAACCTCCCTAAAGTGGGGTGGAAGCTACTAGATGTGGTCATCACCAACATGGGCAGCAGGTGCTCCACAGTGGAGGTTTACCAGTCACTGGTTAGATCCGACCATGAACTATTCACTGTTTCCACACCCTAGCATCTCCCCACCCATGGATACCACAGTGTATACCTTTCCTACATCTACATTTACACTACTAGTGGTAGGGATGGGGGGTTTCACAGCCCCCATGCTAAGGGGAAACACTGCTCCAGATACAGACAGATTTAAAAATGCAGTCTATAGGCACCTACACAGATGTATGGATCGTGCCATCACTGGTAAACCAAGACTCACTCCTCCTAGACAAGGACACTAGTCTGGTGGCCCTCTGCAATAAACAGGCTATACTACAGACATAGGACAGTGTTTGAGACACACAGAAAATCCCACGAAGGGCTGACATCTGTGACCACTATTAGTATGATATGTAGGTCCCTCATGACATCATCCAAGGCTAACAGCAGGAGAATACACAAGGATTCAAACCACAAAGCCTTCTTTGGCTATGTCAAGGATCTACATGGTGGCAAACAGATTTGCACTGTGCCAGTGAAAGATAGCACAAAATATGCTGACCCTACTGATATCACCAACATCCTTGCAGATACATGTGGTGCATACTTAGCCCCCTAAAGAGCCCACAACACTGCCCGTAAGGTATAGTATCCCAACCATCAGAGACACACAGGTGGAAATGGCCCTCTCTAACAACAGAACACAGCATCAGTGGAGGCAGATGTTGACCCAGACTGCATCTTGCAAACTGTACATGACAACCTGCCCCCCACCTAATTATGCATTCCTACCTCAGCCTCTCCACAGGCTACATGCCCATACAATGGCACGTGGCAACGGTTATTCCACTCCATCACGGGGGAATCACAACTGACCATGGTAACTACCACCCCATAAGCATGACTAGCGGGGTCTGCAATGGTATGGTTCGCATCCTCATGGCACTCATTAACAATGCCATTGGTAACCGTCGGACACGTGACCCAACCCAGGTCAGCTTGGTTGACTGCAGTTCATGCCTACTGAACCTGTTTTACGTCTTACATACAATCACCAAGACATTAGATGACAGGGGAGGTGGTTCACACATACTACCTGGACCTCACCAAGGCTTTTGACACCATGCCCCACTCAGGTATTATTGATAAACACACCAGCCTGTACATTCACCCATACATCACAGGTTGGGTTGCCAACAGGCTTACACACACAACTAGCAGTCTCCAGGTCCAACTCTTGAACAGTCACTCAGTCCTGGGAGCCCTACTGTTTGGCATATACATCTCAGATGTACAGGTAAACACAGGTGGACTACGGCATAACATGTCTGGCAATGACTGCAAACTGGGAGCCATGACTGATAGTCCAGCTGACACAGACATCCCTCAGGGGGCCTCACAGAGAATGTCACAGGGTGCCACTGACACAGCCTCCAGCAAAGTGCCACTAACTGCATGGTCATTCCATAGTGGAATTGGCACCCACATATTAACACATGAGCGGCGGCCTCTTTAATACAGGTGAGGTAATGGGGTATCTGGGGACTAAGGCAGATAGTGATTTCCCCTGTGAATCATAACTCCACAGTAGTTTGGACATCCTTCTATGTAGGCCATCTGACTACTAAAGGATTCCCATCTAGACATACTGGGGTTATAGTGCCCCTTTACTCATCACTCATCAGTTCCATCATAGGGTATAATAATTCATGTGGGATGTACCTCAGACTACACGTCCAACAGCTGGGGGTCCACGAATGTACCTCACCAAGGGGAATACTGGCCTCCAACATATGGCCCATGCAGCCGGACTGGATACACTCCTGCTTTACTCAGTGGCATCTCGTTTACCCAGAGATCATCTCCGCTGACCATCACAGCCATGTCGAACTCTGGCTTGATGGATATGCTCCACCTATGGGAATCCATGTCACAGCCAGCCACACACTGCAGTAAGCTGACCTTGCCATAACAATAAACGGAAGATGCTGGAGGGACAGCTTCCTGTCACAGACACTCCCCATACTTTGGAACAACATCCCTATCTACATTTTACATAGCCCCTCACTAACAATCTGCAAGAGAAACCTTGAAGGGTGGATGGGGAACAGTAGATGCACCCCAGGGATCCCATCATTGGCTCTGCTCCACAGAGGGACAGTTAATGACTCAATGGGGTGGCAAACACTGACATATTTTGGCTGGGCTTATGAATGGCCTCTGGCAGTTGGCCAAGTACCTACCTATGACTCTATACATACAGTATCTGCATATGTTGATAGCTTAGTTTACTGTTCAGGTGTTGACTTACCTTGTGCCACTGGCTGTTGTGTGTGCAATAGTTGAGGGCTGCCTATGTTGGATGCACACAGTAGACTGCCTATACATGACAATGTACAGGTAGTCTTGTGTGTGTGCCATCCATTTTTACTGTGTGTGCAGGTGGTGGAGGGTGTCAGTCCCTAGGTGCCTACACAGTCAGTGTGTGTGTGCTATACTTTCCCTCTTTGCCAAGACATGGGCATACTGGGCACACCTCTATTTGCCTACTGGGGCTGGCTCAGGGCGTTCGTGGTCTGAGTACCTCTGTGCCTGTGGGGCCCTTGGCAATGGTGGTGGGCTGTGAGGGCCTTCACCATTCTGTCCCTGCTGCAGCTGTTTCTGCAGGACCATATTGTGTAGCATGGCAAACACTATGAAGATGTGGGCACATGTGCCTGGAGAGTACTGCAAGGCTGCTGCAGATATGTCCTAGCAACAGAACCGTGATTTCAGCATCCCAAACACATGCTCTATGATGATTCTGGTTTGTGCATGTGCCTAATTATGGCGTTACTGCATGGGAGTGTGTGCATTTCTGGTGAGAGTTATCGTCCATGGTTCCAGTGCATAGCCAGCATCCCCCACCAGGTGGCCATTTTGGATGTCCCCCCTAACAAGAAACCGATACAGTTGTGAGGCATGCCAGATGTGGGAGTCGTGATAGTTTCCAGGGCTGCCAGCACACACATCCATGATAATCCCCTGGGCATTTCACACGACCTGGCAGTTGATGGAGGGGTATCCCTTGCTGCTTATGTAGCTCCTTCCCTGCTCACCAGGTGGTAACTTGATGTGTATGTGCATGCAGTCTATTGTACCCAGTACCTCTGGGTATTCTGCCACACTGTGGAAGAGACGCATATTGCTGGCCAACTCCTCCTGCATTCGGGGGAAGTATATGTACTCATTGGCATGTGGTAACATGGCATCCAGGAACTGGTGTAGTACCCTGGATGCTGATGCCTGTGAGATCCCCATGATATTCCCAGTTGGTCTTTGAAAGGTACCTGTAGCTAGTATTCTCAGGCTTACACATACCTTTGTATCCACTGGGATGGGTTCCCCTCTGTTTGTTCTGGCTGTGAGGTGTGGCCGGCACAGCTCCACAAGATGCTGTAGGGTGTCCCTGTCCACCCTGTAATGCTCTACTATTTCCAGATCATGTTGCCCTGGTAGGTTAGCCTGAGTCTGAACACTCTCCTCCTCCTCTGGTGCCTGTGGTGGTCATGTGCATCATCCTCCACACCACCTTCAGTCTCCAACACATGTTGATGGATCAAAGCTATGGCAGCCCCTAACATGTACATAATAAAAGTTCTCCATCTGTGTACATCACTGGTGCAGAGTGTATGAGAATACACACGTGTGTGAGGTGCTTTCAAACTTTATAATATTGTGCTATGGATGCTGCTGATGTATGTGGGTGTCTATGAACTATTCCAGCTGTTGCGTGTCTTAATTATGGGTTTTGCAATGAGTACTGCAAGTGTGGGGATTTTACTGTGGAGATCTACTTGCCTGCCTTGATTACTCTGTTCCCCTTTAAATCACTTTTAGACCTGGATCCCCTCCCATTATCAGGCATGCATACACCTGCCATCTTTCTTGTTTTGCACATTCCCTACCCAGTCATGGCGAATTGTGCCTTGTAGCTGATATACTGCATATCGCCATTGTTCTGCTTTGACACTTTGCTGTTTTCTTTGCAGTACAGCCCCTCCCCTTCCCTATTCTGCAGGTAGCTGCTTGCAGCCTTTTTTGCTGTTGTCAATGGCCCACTGTAGCTCCTAGGTGTTAATTAGCCATTTGTACTCCAATTTCACTGCTGCAGCATTTCCTTATTTATTTCCTATATCCTTCCTGTTTCAGCTGCAATGTGTGGTGCTCAAACCCATTTAGTGTGTTTAGAGCATTTTCATCTCCGTTTACATGCATACTCGGTTGCCTTGTGTACTCTCCACTAAGCATAGCTATGAACAATTAGACACACCCCTATCCTGCAGCTTTGCCTAGCTAGGGGCAGACCAGTTTAGCAATGCTCCAATGTGCTTACAGAAATGGTGACACACCCCTCTCTTGATGTCATTTTTATCTCAAGGGCTCACCTCGGTGTTATAATGCTATGCTGTTTTGTGCATCCTTACACCAGTGGGAAATCTGTGATTCACTATTACTCCTCCTAGCTACTGCGCATAACAGTGTCAATGTCCCTTAGCAACCCTTGCGCCATGAGTATGGTGTAGCATGCCTGCCATTGACTATTATGGGGAAATCGTGATATGTGTTTCATTGTAGTTTTATTCTATATTTTTGTATATTCCTTGCGATCCCCTTTGCGCATCGATGGCCTCCGCTTTAACTTCGTGTTAATGTGGGCATAATATTAAATGTTCTTTTTCATATTTTGTGCATGTTGTTTTATGCCAATGGCTATATATTTAACCTTTGGCATATATTAACAATATAATACGTGAGTTTGGTCCGCTGTCATGGCTCCGATTTTATGTTTGAAAAATGTAAACCATTTTTTTTGGTTTACATTTCTGCATGCTTAAACTATGCCTGCACCACTTCCTGAATTGCTATATACCTTCATTTGCATGCTACACTGCTGCTCATGGGGTGATTAGCATACAGGCACCGGGAGCTGTGCGGGCATAGCGTACGCAGATAGTGCATGTGAAAACAGCTCGTACCCGAATCGTTAGGCGGCCATATTTGGTGTTAGATCACTGACGCTACGCCTGCACTTGGTGCAAGCTTCATGAATCCCAGGGTAGGAATTCCAGGCCTCTTAGTCTCTCTAGTATTATTCATAAGACTTTGGAACATATTCTAAATGAATAAATAAAAAATAAAAATAAAGGTTACCTTATATCCCTGGCTACACACCAGTTCAGCTTTGTAAAAGGCATATCATGACTACTCAACCTAGCTTAGTTCTTCAGAATGATCATTCAAGCCAGAAACAAGGAATATATAGTCAAAGCTTCCTACATGGACATTGACATTGACAAGGATTATTGTTATATACAAAAAAGTCATCAGCTGTGTAACACAGCTTCTCTGGGGTCCCCTCCTCTTTGGTATATACTTTTTGTCATGAAAACTGATGTCAGTAGACTATGGCTGACAAAGTTTGCTGATGATTGCAATCTGGTAGTGTGAATAAGTTCCATTATAATACTCAAATTTTCCATCAAGGGCTGGACCAAACAAATGCTTGATGTGATATTCATAGGCTTAGTCACAACACCAAGAAATGTAGAAAATTTTTCTTCAGTAAATGTGACATCAGTTCTGCAAGCCAAATAGATAACATTCCACTTAAATCTGACACAGTCATTAGGGATGTCGGTACTTATGTTGATAATCTCTTATTTGACCATCGTGCTTCTGTCATAGTTGGTTATCCTTCTACCTTTCACAACTTATCATTCATAGTATCTGCTCAAAATCTAAAGAAGTTGCAGTCATACTTTTTCTTCTTTATTAGACCCAAAATTGAATATAATGTTCTCATTGGCTGAGTGCTCAGGAGGTCTCAATATGGCCTTATCAAAAAGATCTCAGCTCTTACTCTGCTATACTGAAATCCCTCACCCTCTACTCAGCATTGTATGACTCCTGACAGAGATCTCTGCATAGTATTACAAGCTGTGAATAACCCATCATTATTTCTCCTAAATAGAAAAATTGGTAAAGCAAGCATCTGCTCTAAAATGTACATATATACTGCCACATCAATTATACAAGATGGAGTAGGAGATGTACCTCAATGTACACCCCATTTCTGAAATATGTTGCCCTTACATATTAACCAGAGGACTTCGCTATCAACCTTAAAGCCAATGTGGATGATTATATATGTGATCACAAGTTTTTACCTGGAATAGGTTAAAAAAATTGCTTAAAAGAAGATAGTGTTTGTCTCCCCCAGTATTGAGTGATATGGCTGAGCTTCTCAATGGTCTTTTTGGCTGTACACTTAGTAATAACCTATAACCCCAGGAGCTATGTCATTTCTCTGAAAAGCCCACCTTGGAGGATGTTATCATGCTTATAAAATAGGAAGATTTGTGGTTTTATATTTTTATCATCTATAGTTATAAAAATTATATTTTGCTGTGGTAAGGTTTTGAAATCTGAATCACTGACACTAATTAATATGTAATGGTCAGTGGAAATGGTCACATGATCTGCACTGCTGACAACAAAGTAAGGTGAAAGGGGTGATTAGTCCTAACAGCATACAGCAAGTACATACTATTCCCTTAAATTATGACCAATAACTGCTACACCCAAATAAGCTTTACACTGAGAGAACAGACCCATAATCACTGTCTTCTTACACACACACACACACACACACACACACACACACACACACACACACACACACACACACACACACACACACACACACACATATGCACGCGCACACGCACACATGCACACACATGCACTCACGCACACAATGCTTCTCATGAGGGGCTAGTCTGCCTAGTACCAGTACCCCTTCTCATGTCTATACAGTTACAATGCCAACAATGTATTACACCAAGAACACAACTACTGTTCATTCATAAAATAAGCCAGCTGTAACGTAACTGGTAGTCATAGATAGTGCATTTGTTTTTTGAAAGGTAGATGCCAGCAACCAATAAAGTACCAAAATGTCATGAATATCCTTATGTTGATAAATAAACCATTAGTCACAAGCTTTAGAAACCAAAACCATATTTAATTGAAGTAAATATAAAGCCGGGCAATGTACTTTTTAAAGTTCCTTACAACAAATACACATATACATAAAGAAATATAAAGCAAAGGTTTCAAACAGGCAAATGACAAATACAAAAAAACACTGGCTACAGCTGTTTGATTCTGCACTAACACTAGCTGAAGGTTTGCTCTATTATATATAACACTGGCTGTTAAAAGCCTTTAACAGATGAAGAAAATCACACATAATACATTTTGGATCATACCTCAAAACAGTAAAGATTTCTGTAGAATGTCTAGATTTTTGTTTCATATTTTTGGTCCATTTTTTTATAAAATTGTGGTTTTCGGTCAAATCATAGGCAAATTATTAAACATTGAATTCAGAAAATAATGATAGGCATTTGAGATTCATACTTCATACCCTTCAGAAAATTCATGCTAATGCAACAGCTGTTATTCTATCAACTTTCTAACTTTGTAAGAGCAATATTTAAAAAGTATGCCTATTTTTGGGCCTTTGTTCCCCCTCCCATTATTTATGGCTTTGTCCAGATTTCCTGCTCTAAAATGTTGCAAAGTATGTTGTGGGGGTTCACTATGTAATCCCACAATACTGAAATCCCAGATTTCAGTATTTCAAAATTACATAACCGAAAACACTAAATCCCGAAACCCAATAACCGCAAAATTTAAAATCCTGAATGTACAATACACATACAGCACACACATACACATACACACAACTTCCACCCCTGCACCCCGTCTACTTAAATATACTAACGCAGAGATTGCACAAACAGACACACAAAGGAAACTCACACTCACACATTTTACAGTCCCTCACACACACACATCACAGTCACAATGCACACTGACACACACTAAAGCCCCTAACCAACACACTTACACATACATACTTACCTAAACTTCCACCCATCCATTCACATGCTGCACCGCCAGAAGCACTAAATCAACATGTCCGAGCTTCGAGATTTTGAATTTCTCGCTTCTGGGGTTTCATGATTTTATGATTCGGGTATATAATTTCAAAATACTGAAATTCGAGATTTCAGTATTTCGAAATTATAAAGTGGACCCATGTTGTGGATATATTCTGTCAATCCAAAAAGTTCCTCAAATGCGTACTGTAGAAGCAATGTTTATTTTTTGTGTATAATTGTAAAACTTCCTGTTTCTACAGTCACTTAATTCTGGGGTTAGGGGCAGCAGGCTACAGCCTTCTCAAGGTAATTACTGAAAAACAACTGCCTGTTTCCATAAGGAGCAGTTTCAGTTTTTAAAGCTTTCTGCATCTCTACTGAAAAGTGAGAGGGAGAGAAGTGTAGATTCGTACATATTTTAAATAGATTGTGCAAGATTTGCTGGAAGCAACATCTACAGATTTCATAGAGAGTTCTTCATGCTTCTTCTTGTTTTTTTTAAATAAATATATATATATATATATATATATATATATATATATATATATATCAAATTAGTTTTGTACAACTTAGCTTAGCAGTGAATTGCCTCATTGCCCAATTTTACTTTTGTTAAAAATCTTTTTCATTGTTAGTTCTTGTTCTTGTACTTGTTGCATTTGATACTTTTGTTTGTTGTTTGTATAAATCACTATGGAGCTTTTCTCCCCATGCCACCACTGAAAATGGGCACTTTTTGGCCCAGTGGAACATCCCAGTAAACAAATGCAAATAAATAAATAAAATAAATGCAACATTCTTGCAATTCCCATATTCATTGTATGTTTTACTGAAAGACAATTATAAGGTTCACACAGCCTATCACACTTTCCCCTTTACAAGTTTTTTGAATACCACATAGAAATAAAACTTTTGTGTTACAGCTCCATTTCAAATTATTCTATCAAATTTCCTTGTCAAGGTAGACAATTTTCAATAGAAAGGTAGGGACCTTTTGTGTTTCTAGCTGTAATCCATTACCTTGACAGTTAATTCCATCATTTTATTTGCCATTGGTTCCCTGTGTCTACATGGTGTTCTACCAAATGAGTATAACCTGGAATAGCAGTGAATATGCCTCCAAACCTTTGCAATACTATTTGGATTTCCAGAACTTTGGCAGGGAATAGCTGCTATGACAGCAGTACTTCATTTGCTGGTATGTAAGGTCTACCACAATATCCCATGTCGATTCATCTTGTAACCCACTATAAATACTATGTACCAGTGACTCAGTATCATGATAGAGCTTCATCATGGTAACAGCAGGGTTTGCATTTCTGCCTTCAACTTGGTGATGCCACCACATAATTAATATTGCATGTCTTCCTCACAACAGTGAAACAAGCTGACTGCTACCATTACCTGTTGTCTGACTGCATATTTTGAGCATCTTGCTGTTTGCTTATATCACACATTTGCAGCTTTTCTGGTTATTCTTAACCTTGTTAACCTCATGAGCTCCCTAAACTTAATCCTCAGATTCAGTGCATATTCCACATCAGCCTGTTTGTCTGGTGGGGGCGTGGCCAAGATGCCAGTCTGATAGCAGCAGAAATCCATAGCTCTGCTTAGATTTTAATATCCTGACAGGAAATATACTTTAATTTTTTTTAGAAAAATCTAACTAAAAGGATACTAAAAGTTAGACTCTTTATTATTTTCTAAAAATTAATACATAGTCAAGAGATTTTTTTAATTATTCCCATCAAGACGTTTTCTACTGGAGATCTCAAGATGAGCAACTCGAAGAACCCACACCAGGAGAGTGCAGTGAAGAAAGAACTACATCTTATAATAACAAACATCCAAGAACTGTCACTAAAGCATGAGCAACGTGAAGAACCCACACCAGGAGAGTGCAGTGAAGAAAGAACTACATCTTATGATAACAAACATCCAAGAACTGTCACTAAAAACATGAGCAACGTGAAGAACCCACACCAGGAGAGTGCAGTGAAGAAAGAACTACATCTTATAATAACAAACATCCAAGAACTGTCACTAAAGCATGAGCAACGAGCAACGTGAAGAACCCACACCAGGAGAGTGCAGTGAAGAAAGAACTACATCTTATAATAACAAACATCCAAGAACTGTCACTAAAAACATGAGCAACGTGAAGAACCCACACCAGGAGAGTGCAGTGAAGAAAGAACTACATCTTATAATAACAGACATCCAAGAACTGTCACTAAAAACATGAGCAACGTGAAGAACCCACACCAGGAGAGTGCAGTGAAGAAAGAACTACATCTTATAATAACAAACATCCAAGAACTGTCACTAAAAACATGAGCAACGTGAAGAACCCACACCAGGAGAGTGCAGTGAAGAAAGAACTACATGTTATAATAACAAACATCCTAGAACTGTCACTAAAAACATGAGCAACGTGAAGAACCCACACCAGGAGAGTGCAGTGAAGAAAGAACTACATCTTATAATAACAAACATCCAAGAACTGTCACTAAAAACATGAGTAACGTGAAGAACCCACACCAGGAGAGTGCAGTGAAGAAAGAACTACATCTTATAACAACAAACATCCAAGAACTGTCACTAAAAACATGAGCAACGTGAAGAACCCACACCAGGAGAGTGCAGTGAAGAAAGAACTGCATCTTATAATAACAAACATCCAAGAACTGTCACTAAAAACATGAGTAACGTGAAGAACCCACACCAGGAGAGTGCAGTGAAGAAAGAACTACATCTTATAATAACAAACATCCAAGAACTGTCACTAAAAACATGAGCAACGTGAAGAACCCACACCAGGAGAGTGCAGTGAAGAAAGAACTACATCTTATAATAACAAACACCCAAGAACTGTCACTAAAAACATGAGCAACGTGAAGAACCCACACCAGGAGAGTGCAGTGAAGAAAGAACTACATCTTATAATAACAAACATCCAAGAACTGTCACTAAAAACATGAGCAACGTGAAGAACCCACACCAGGAGAGTGCAGTGAAGAAAGAACTACATCTTATAATAACAAACATCCAAGAACTGTCACTAAAAACATGAGTAACTCGAAGAACCCACACCAGGAGAGTGCAGTGAAGAAAGAACTGCATCTTATAATAACAAACATCCAAGAACTGTCACTAAAAACATGAGCAACGTGAAGAACCCACACCAGGAGAGTGCAGTGAAGAAAGAACTACATCTTATAATAACAAACATCCAAGAACTGTCACTAAAAACATGAGCAACGTGAAGAGCCCACACCAGGAGAGTGCAGTGAAGAAAGAACTACATCTTATAATAACAAACATCCAAGAACTGTCACTAAAAACATGAGCAACGTGAAGAACCCACACCAGGAGAGTGCAGTGAAGAAAGAACTGCATCTTATAATAACAAACATCCAAGAACTGTCACTAAAATGGACAAATTCGAAAACAAAATGGATATTATCAAACAAGAATGCAGTAAACAACTGGAACTTCTAAATGGAATAGTAAAAAAACAATCTGAACAGATTCTTGCCTTAGAGGAAACAGTAACTGACCTAGATACTAGAGTGACAGAAAATGAACATCAAAATGAATTTCTTTTGAAATAACACCAGGCTGATTGAGAAACTGGAAGACCATAAAAGTAGATCAAGGAGGAATAACATAAGAATATATGGAATTCCTGAGAAAGAAGAGGGTGCTAACATGATTCAGTTCCTCAATAAGTGGTTTTCATCAGCACTAAGCATGCCTGAACCCCTCTCTTTTGGAATTGAGAGAGCTCATCAGTCTCTGGCAAATCCAGCTTCATCTCCGAGTTCATCTAACCCCAGGTCTATAATAGTTAGATTCCTTTCCTCACAAGACAAGGACTTAGTGCTGAAATCAGCTTGGACTAATTCCCCTATCAAGATGGGTAAAAAAGTTATTTGTTTTGACAATGACTACATCTCTACAGTCATATCCAGAAGAAAGGAGGGTGTTCATCATGTGTTCCTCTAATTAAGTCTTAGAAAAAGTCAATATTAAAGCTCAAATTCTTTTTCCTGCAAGAGTGAAAATCACCTTGCCAGAAGGAGTGAAGATCTTTGATTCCCTATAAGAAGCAGTAGAATTTATCCAAAAGAAGAAAATACTGTTGGACATAAAAGAAATGGAATGGTCATCTTAGGGCTTGAAGAGACGGGCAACAAAAAATGGATGGTCTGTGAAGGAAGCAGCAAACAAAACTAAGAAACTAAAGGACAAATGAATAAACTCCTTTTAATTTTAAATGCTTTGTTTTATGAATCATAATATATTTGGTACTGGAAAGTCTCTATGCTGTAAGGTACTATAAATCATTTTTATTATTAACTTTCTCTTTTCCTTTCTGTATCCACGTCCTCTAATTACATATAGTACTAAGTATTTAAATAACTTTTTCTCTCTCTCTCTTCTTTCTTCCTACTCTTTTTTTGTTACCAATGTTCCTTTTCTCTCTTTTCCCCATTATAAGTACTTTACATTCTTTTCCCTTTTAAATAACTACACATGATGTATGTCTTCTAATTCTCCAGTAGTAGTATAATATAGCAATAACCCACGCCTGGGTGTGGGTAATGCTGGATTTACCCACGGTTGGTGTGGTTTGGTCACGAGGGCTTCGCCCTCGTGACCAAACAAAAACAACCGTGGGTAAATCTAGCATTACCCACACCCAGAAGTGGTTATTATTATACAATGACATTATTTAAGAAAAAAAATAATTAATTTTCTTAAATAATGGCATTGTATAATGCCTCCTTGGTGCCCTTCCGCAGCTGTCTGATATTCTGCGGCAATTCTGATGTACTGCGCATGCGTATGCCTACGCAGTACATCAGAGCTGTGGGCAAAAGCAATGGAGAAAGCAAGATCTCCGTTGCTTTTTACAAATTGCTATGTTAAACTCGTTTAACATAGCGAGACATCATTAAAAAAAGCAACAGGGAATCTCTGTTGCTTTTTTTAATGCTGTCTCGCTATGTTAAACTCGTTTAACATAGCGAGACAGTGTGAAGCAACGGAGATCTTGCGTTCTCCGTTGCTGTAAAAAAAAAAGAGTTATAGTAATGAAAAAAGTCCGGGCGACCGGACCTTTTTCCATTACTATAACTCTGATTTACAACGTGCACGCTGACCAATCAGCGTGCACATTTTTTGAATATTAATGGGGGGTCATTGTATAATTTGACTTAATACCAAAGGGCATTTTTTTCTATTGGATTAGTAGTGGGGTTACAAGGTGTTTTTGATTAGTGTTTCTAACTAGATGTTTTAGTATATTTGTTTAGATACATTTAAACATTATACAGTACATTAATGGTGTTTTATAGATAGCTAAAACATGTTCCCTCTCTGTCTCTGGCCTGGTTAACTGGTGGGTAAATGACTGAAATGTTATAATATGATTTCTGATTTGAGGCAGCTGTTACTTCTAAATAGCTGTTATTTTATGAAAGGGTTTATTTTTTCATGATGTTGAAGTATTGTGAGGGAACTGGTGGTCTGTGTGATTTTTTTTTTTTTGCTTTCTGTAAACTCTAAAAGCTTTAAGATCTGAATTTCCCACCAAAAATGCTTTTTTCTATCCTAGAGACAACTTCTGTTGTGCATGAGCATATTTAGATATTTTTTAACAAGTTTATGAAGCTGCAGCTTGAGGAAACAACAGTGATGACATCATTTGACCTTTTGAACTTGTTAAATGGTTGTACTTAAAATTCTTTTCTCTTGAAATTCTGTTATCCTTCACTAGATACTTTAACTGGTAAATAATTAGTTTTGATAAAAGTGTTTAACTCCTTTGAAAATGCCTATGTTCTCTTATAGATGCATACATTCTGCAGATTCAATGACACCATTAGTAACTAAATGACATCAAGTGAACTAGGAGCTGCATTAGAAAACTCATTATGCATATTAACATCAGAATTATGTTATAGAACTAAACCTTTAGTAACTAAACAGAGGGTTGTGAGGCCCCTTTTTTTCTCTCTGTCTCTTCCCCATTCCTGATGAAAGACGTCAACATAGATATTGTTAATACATATGAGTAATATGTGTATAATTGCAAAATATAATAGTAATGCTGTAATAAGTGTTTTATATATATATATATATATATATATATATATATATATATATATATATATATATTCAACAGATCCTTACATGAAAAATGGGTACTTACGTATTATCGCAACCAGATATTTGCAATAATAACGCTTGCTTCCTGGTATGTGAATGTAACCAGAAATGTATGCAGAATCACACAGGCAATGTTATCTTTAAAAAACACTTTGTTTAGGAGGAACAGTGTACTATTTGAAAAATGATTGCTTGTTTGAAGCTATGCTGTTTCCTGACATCATGCCAGTTATACTACATTTCCAAGTCCTGTTATGTGTGCACACAACGCAGCAAAAGTGTGTGAAATGGACTAATTACTCTGAATCACAATCACAGCACAACCTCACTAAATGTAAACAGTTTTGAAAATACTACTATGTTTCTTTCTGGTTTGCCAAAACTCGATCCCGAAAAGACACAGTGACAGCAAAGACACGTTCTGGTTTCAAGCAATGACATTTTGTGGTTGGATGCAAAGAGCTGTGTCTGCATCATATTCCCTTTCCCATAACTGTTTTGAAGGTTGACAGTTCCCATAGCAGCCCAAAAGGAGTAAAAAGCAGCTGACAGTTCCCACACTATCCAAAAAGGGGGAAAACACAACTTCTACAGACGTGATTCATTTATCATTAAACACACATTATGAAGGATAACACTCCCGGGGGCCAACACTGCTCTTTCGCAACCAACTTCCAGAGCCAGCCACCACATTGTCCTCACATAACGCTCGGGTCATCGCAACTTCGATTTGCAGGGAAGTGCTAAAAGGCATGCAGATTAGTAAACTGTCCAAAATCATGGCATTAAGGACAATGACTCATTTCTCCATAATGTCAGGAATTATCAGAGATTTGGAAACTGGTTGCGAGAGAATTGCAAAAATCTGGTGGCGATAATATGTAAGTACCGAAAAATGTTAGATAGATTGATAAAATGGTTAAATCATCTGATATTTCTTGAAAAGTCTTGGGAATATTGACAATCTTCTTAACCTTCAGCTTCTAATGTTTATCCATACTTTGATCTGATGTGTATTTCTGGCATATCTACGTATTAGAGGTGGCATTATCATATGTGACATATTCATATAGCTTCAGATATATTGGATATTCTCATTATAATGTATATTTCATGGATTCAGATTTCTTTAGTTGCTTTCATAATGCTTTTCTTTTATGTTTTTATGCTATATCCTAAGCAGAGATGGATAATGTGTGTCTTTTGGTATTGGAGAAGTGGTGGATGGATGGTTTAGTTTTAACTAAACCAGAAACTTTATGTTTCATGTATGTGTTTGTAAATAGTTTTGGGTTTTTGAAAGTAGTGCTTAATACACATTATACATCCATGATAAGTAAGTTTTCAGTAGATTTCAAGTCAACATGGAAGAAAGGTCTTTCAGTTAGTAATATGCACATTATGATCAATAGCTTATAACTGTTTATCAATAAATATTAATGGTGTGAACAATAATGTCAAAAGAGTGGTTTGCTTAAATATATCAAAATGCATAAAGCCCAGATCATTTTTTTACAGGAAACCCATCTATTAAAAAAAGATCTACAAAAATACTCATTCAATGGCTATACCATTCTGGCTGATTCATGTTTTAAGACTAAGAGAAGGGTCACTCTTATTCTATGGAAAAATACTTATACTATGCCAAGAATTATAGATACAATTTCAGATAAAGATGGGATGCTAAGCATGGTTATTTTGGAAATCAATAGGAAGTATTATACTTTGATTAATACATACTGGATACCAGGACTGAGTACTAAATATGTTGACAAATATCTGGACCTGATTATTTAAATGCAAAATGGGAAATTATAGCAACAGGTGATTTTAACTGCCTATTATCAGGCAATGATACTTGTAAAAATGATAAAATAAAACTAACATCTCAAGCCAAGAAGTTAAATTACTTTTCTAAACCAGATGAACCTTAAAGATATACATGGTCTAAGAGAACATTATTCCTTATTCTGTACTCACTATTATTATCGGTTTGGTACAGAAACAAACATTGATAAGGTCTTTGTATCAAATAATATATACTCTAAAATAAGTGACGTATCTATAATGACTTGCCCACTTTTGGACCATAATGCTATAAACTTTACATTAACTATGCATACAGATGATTTAATATTTCTACAGATAATTCCTGCTTACATAACTAAGTTAAAAGACTTTAGGGAATGGATAATAAAAGAAGTAGACATGTTTATGGAAACAAATGATAATGGTGAAGCGACTGATGCTATACTATGGGACACCTTTAAAGTTTATATATATATATATATATATATATATATATATATATATATATATATATATATATAGTAGAATAAAATCTTGGTATCTTAAAAAAGGACAGATTGGGACAAAGAACTTTTAGACTTACAAAAAAAAATAGACAAGATAAAAATGGATGCAAAACCAAATAACAAAGTAGCACATAACAAAATTAGTAAAGTAAATCAAAAATATTTAGAAGTTCAGAACCATAAGGTAGCCATAAACCTGGAAAATTTTAAATTACAATCTTATGCTTTAAATCCCAAATATCTACATAAAATAGCAGTAAGATCTGAAAAAAATAAACAATCAAAATCTTCTTAATGAGATTAAATATAAAAGTGATCGTTCAGTTAAGAGTACATCTAACTTAATGGGCATATTCAAAGTGTTCAAAAACTACTATAAAGATATAAATAATAACACTCCACTTTTGGAGACAGATAATGTAACAAATACTTTTATTCAAGAAAATGTAAGTACTAAGGTGTCAATGCAACAAAATAACATATTAAATAAACAAATAGCACTAACAGAAGTGAAAGAGCAAATAAAACATTTAAAAGATAATAAAGCTCCAGGACTTGATGGAATAATTTCTGAACTATATAAGATTTTTCCTGAATATATAATAAAGAAAATGATGAGTACCTTTACTATGGTTAAGCAAAAATGTATAACACCCCCATTGTGGAAATACTTAATTATCTCCCCCATATAAAAACAAGGTAAGGACCCCAAATCTTGTGATTCATATAGGACAATTTCTTTACTAAACACTGATTATAAAATGTTCATGATAATGTTAGCTAATAGGATAATGAAAATATTACCTAATCTAATACATAATGATCAGACAGGGTTCATTCTGCATAGAAAAGTGCAAGATAACATTATTAAATTACTATCATTAATATACATAGCATGCAAATACAAAAACAACTAACTATTATCAGCCTAGACATAGAAAAGGCTTTTGATTCTATTAGTTGGTCTTATCTACAAAGAATTTTGATTGGTTTTGAATTCTCCTCAGATTTTGTCAACTTATTAATGAAAATGTATAGTGGGGCACAAGCTTATGTGAAAATTGGATCATGTCTATCCTCACCACTATAAATCCTCAAGGGAACTAGACAAGGTTGTCCTTTGTCACCATTATTGTTTGCTCTTTCAATGGAACCTTTTGCTACATATATCAGAAACAAGCAAAATATAAAAGGTTTTCAAATTAATAAGGACTATTGTCCTAAGATACAGTTATTTGCTGATGATATGTTGATAATGTTGGGTGATATTGATGGTTCTTTGCATGATGTTATAAATACCTTAAGCAAGTTTGAAAGAATTTTAGGGCTTAAACTTAATCATAATAAATCTAAAACATTACTAATTAACGAAAAGATCAACAAAAACCTAAGAGAGAATACCTGGTTTAATTGGGAGAATAATGTATTAGAATATTTGGGTGTCAGTATAAAGAGTACATGGAAAAAGTCTGTTAAACTAAACTACAATAATTTAATAACAACCATTAGTGAACTAATCAAAAGATATAATAAAATGTTCTTCACAATGAAGGACATGCTCTCTTTAATTAAAATGATAATTTTACCTAAATTTTGTTTTATATACAGTCATTGATACTACCCCCTCCAAAAACGTATTAAAAAATTAGATTCCATGCTACTTAAATTTTTATGGCTCCCCTTAAAACCTAGGATTGCATATAAATGGCACATTAGAGCTTGGAACAGTAATGGGTTAGCATTCCCTAGCTTAGATCTTTATTCCAAACCAGTTATAATTAATGTAATATTACATTGGATCACACCTACCTATATATCTGGCTGGAAAACAATACATGAGATTCATATAACTGATGTCAGAACTATAGAAAACTAATTTAAGGAACAATATGGAAAAAGTAGAGTTCATTGGCTTTTACATGGATTTTGTTTACTTAATAAGAAGTGTGATAATTTTTCTTATGGCATTAATCAAATATTTAATAACTTTAAAAATATAATTGATTGTAATTACAACAGTAACAATTTTTATTTCTTATATTCCCTATAGCATACTCCCCTGATTGCCTAGATTCTTTCAACATCAATGCAATGCAAAAATTAAAAGAAAATAACTTGATATTCTGGCATCAGTTTATTGAAAATAAGAGTATTAAACCACTAAACTCTCTTTAGTGTAGTTTTGATAATAATCAAGAGAGTTGGTTGTTTATACACTCATTATGGCAGTTTATAGAAAACAAAATGAGAGTATCAATCAACCTCAAGACTGAATCTATACTTAGTCAAAAATTAAGTATCTCACCTATCTATAAGATACTAAGAGAAGACACTCTAAAATGTGACTCTGATTTTTGGAATTACTATGTAAAGATTAATGGAGAACAAATATCTGATGAATCCAAAAAAATTGTTATTGAATTCTATGTATGTTACCTCTTCTTCATTATATTGGAGATTGTATACATGGAAATTTATGAATAGGAGTTTCTATACTCCACATACCATAAATCTTATACTGAAAAACAGTGAAAGTAAATGTCTGAAATGTGATGAATTACTAGAGGCCAACTGGTTTCACATGTTCATTGAATGTAGAAATGCTGTTCAATACTGGAAAGACTTCAGATATTATATAAATGTTTTATGGTCTGATAACTGTCATATTTCTAACTCACAAATCCTATTCATTGTTCCTATACCTAAGGTAATACCTAAATCTCAGATTCAGTTTTTCTAGTTAATTCTTGCAATTGCCAGAACAGTTATTACTCTGAACTGGAAAGGTTTAAAGATTTTATTAATTTAGCAAAAGTTGCTTGTAAAAAAGAACTGCAAACCAATTGTTATAGAACTCATAGCATTACTCATAAAAAATAGCATGGCAAAAATTGGAAAACCTTTTGAACAAATACTGATAAATTCTCATGGATAAAATAATTGTTTATCATGGATGAATGCAAATACTGTAAATAGCTTTGTTATTGTTTTATTGTATTTGTTATTTGTACATTTGCATATGTTTATAAAAACAAGATAAAAATGTTTTTGGTACAAAAAAAGAACTCCATTCACCTTCCCACTCACCACAGATGAAGTATGAAGACAATAAAGTAGATTATACAGTGAAAACCTGGGGATTCTTTGGCTACCTTTCTCCATGAAAAAAAAAGACGAAGTAGGTATTTTCCCCACTTCCACTTAAATTGATTTACAGATACTCATAGCATCTTCTTAAAGAGTAGAATTAAACCCCTTCACTAAATCACTTCCTTGTGGATAGTAGTGGATAGTTTTTAACTACTTTAATCCCCAGAGATTTTACAAATAGGTCAGCAGGTTAGAAAAGAAGTGATCACCTCTGTCTTTTCAGCATTTTCTAGGGAAACTCACCTGATAAAAAATTCTAACAGAGAATTTGCCATCTTTTCTGCCTTAGCAGAGGACAAAGTCACTGTCTCAATGTACATAGTAACATAGTCTGCCACTGCCACTGCCATGATATAACTCTTTCCTGTGGTGCTTGGGGTACTAAGATGTCCCACAATACTCATGAGCACCTTTTGAAACAGCCACTTAGTAACAGGTAATGGCAACAAAGTGGCTTTAGCTTTGTATCTTGCTTTGCCAATGTTTTTGCTCTGCCCACCCATCTTGCCGTATCCTCTCATATCTTTTTGCAATTTCTGGCCTATAAAAATGTACATAAGTCTCCTTGTACACTTCGTACTCAGTCTTTAAAAGAAATATCACAGGCTATGGCCAGATGTGCCTAATGGTAGAACCCTTGGGATTATTAGCTGCTTTAGCAGTTCTTGCCATTGCCCCACCCTCAGGAGTCTATTCTCTGTACAGCAATCTCTTGTTTAAGTATATGGACTCCTCACTTGTTTCAGGATCTGGAACTTCTTTGGTTACCTGCATTAGGTACTTTAAGGTGGGATCTGACAGCTGTACCTGTATCCGCTGTCTTTTTGTGATCCTTCTCGGTTCCTTTTCCAAGGGATTTTTTTGAGAGCTGAAGCTCAGTTAGGCTTCCTTGTACTGAACACCTCTTCCACTGATATAGTACTTTCCAAAGGAATTCCAATACCTGTTGGTAACAGACTTGCTGCTGTACTTATATCTTTTCCCAAAGCAGCATCATCACCAGGCTCATTAGAGGTGTGGGCACTGATTGGGTATCCATCCTGCTACCTTTCCCACACACACTTAACTCCATGTCTGACTTTGCTTAATCACATTTACAAAAGTTACTGTCTTATGAAAACACTTTGCTTAATCACATTTACAAAAGTTACTGTCTTATGAAAACAATTTCCTATTAAAATATCTGCCATGATATCATGAAGAATTACCATCCGCTACTCTTCATGCCCCCTTCCTAATCCAAGTGAGCTCTAGCCAATGGATAGAGAAAAGGTATGCCTCCCATGGTCCTAAATGGAATGGAATGAGCAGGCAAGTAATGTTCCTCTCTAAAAACTGTAATTTTAACTCATTACAGCTGAGTGGCACCTCAAGGTGCTTCTGCAGTTACATCCTACTGTTGCCTCTAGGCATCAAATGTTGCTTGTTAATATTTGCAGTAATAATTCCAAAACCATGCCAAGTACAAACTATTAAAAGATTTCATCTTAAAGCTTACACAATGACAAACACATCTTATTGATATTTGACTTCTGTCTAGTGAAGATAAAGAGATATCAATTGTTGTTCATATAATATTTTTATATATATACATATATATATATATATATATATATATATATATATATATATATCTAGGATGGTTGTTCGAATGATCAAACGTCCGAATCCATAACAACCGAACACACTTCAACGAAAGTGCTTTTATCGAAAAAGCATTTTCGTTAAAGTGTTACCAAAAAAAAAAAACACTACTTTAAGGTTTTAGCAGGGGAGCTTCACCCCCCTGCACCCCCCACAGCCCCCCACACACCCCTACTTTAATATTCTTCCTCCAAGACTGCACTACAGTGGGGAAAAGGGAATTTTCCCTTATCCACACTGTAGTACGGCCTCGGCAACAGGCATACTTACGTGAAAGTACTTCTTCGGTGCAAAGCACTTTCACGTAAGTATGCCCGGCCATTTGGGTTTCGGACGTTTGCTCATTCGAGTAAACATCTGAGACCCATATAAATATATATATATATATATATATATATATATATATATATATATATATATATTTTTTTTTTTTACATATATATATATATATATATATATATATGTGTGTGTGTGTGTGTGTGTGTGTGTGTGTGTGTCATAAAATTTCATATTTTTCTAAATGTCTCGACAGCAAAGAAGCACAGACACAACTGCTTAGCATCATGTGAAAAATATCTCAGCTGGATGAAGAAATTGCTTCTAATGGTTACTGAGATATTATAAGTTGTTTACAAAATATTACAAAGTAAATTGTTACTGCGTTTACTAGGATTATAAAAAACAGTTTAAGACCTAGAACCTAAAGAATATTACCACTATAAAAATAGTTTGTGCTGAAGTGTTTGCCATTTACACTTTATTGATAGAGATATGTCCCTGCTGGACAGTGGCATAGGGTGCTCACTTGTCAGAACATGGGCTAAATTCTTGGCTAGGCTTGTAAGGGCCTCAGGACCAATAGCCTAGTAACTTCCTATGATCCTATGATCCTATCATCCTATGAATATTTGTTTGAAGTGTGAGGACATAATTTGATTCTATCAGAAAGTTTAGGCTCTGCCAATTGGAAGCTACAGTACAAACTTCCAGACCTCCATTGGAGGAAATGAGTTAACAATAGTTACATCCGATGCAGTATCCCTCATACCAGTGGTTTCTTTGCCATCTACCAGGAAAGGATATGAGACCTACTGATAATCTGGAGCAGCTGCAGTTTCAGGACTACCCATCTTTAGCATGATGTCATGTCTGTCACTTCACCACATGGCTTTTGTTCCCTAGCCTGTATGTATGGAAGTTTGGTCCATGCATACCTCATGTGGATATTGTTGCTCTCCTATTTTGGACACAATAGAAGAATCTTCATGGGTTCTGTTCAAACAGCTTTATTTTATGCAAATACATCATGATAGAAGTTTACTGACTTTAACTTAAGTAACTTATATGCAAACTAACTGCTGTAGTCATACATGCTTACTCTCTGGCTCCACTCTCAAAATGGCACTAGGAATGATATGTGCACGCTCAGTCCTTGACATGCTTCTTAAAGATACAGCACATAGCACATGATGTCTAATCTACAGATTTATTGGAAACATTTAACCTCCAAGACCAAGGAGTGTTCTGGAATCAGTGATTACCTCCCTTCCCCTGTTTGTGGAAGTTGCTCTGATGGATTAGATGCCCCCTTGAGTTCCCTTATATAATTCACCCTTTTTGCCTGCCTCTTCAGCTGTGGTATACTCTCAGTCTAACAACCAGATTATCACCCTCAAACAAATAGGTTGCTTGCTTCTTTATCACAAGGCCTTTCAACATCTCAAATGCATTAATTTGACCTCTACATGCTCACTTATTAAACTAAAATCCCTGACAATGTCTTTGTATTTCTCCTGTGCACTTTAAACTTTTTTGCCATAACATTCAGGCATGAACGTAAATCATTAAAATAAACATTTCGATTTTTAACCTTTAAATAGTGTGCACAGTCATTGCCATCCATTTCACTTAAGGCATGCACAGCTTTGCCCTAAATCAGAAGAGTAAAAAATGTTATCCATTGACTCTGATCAGTTTGATGTGTGTGTGTGTGTGTGTGTGTGTGTGTGTGTGTGTGTGTGTGTGTGTGTGTGTGTGTGTATATATATATATATATATATATATATATATATATATATATATATATATATATATTTATTATTATATATATATTTATTATTTTTTTTCAAATGCCTGAATAAAACTTTCAAAATCATCTTCCATTTTTAAACCGAAGAATGAATGTAGTACTGTCTTTGGGTTCCAGACTGGGTTTCATCCTGATACTCATTTACATTTGGTGAAGGATGACCAGTTCTTTTTTTTTGGCCAGTTCACGTTGATGCTTCCTTTTCTGTTCTCTGACATTAAACTGTCACTTCCGTTCCTCATCGGTGGTTTTATAATGTCTTATTCTCACTGCTGCTTCAATTTCCCTGCAGTTCATCTCCAGTTCCAGTTTCTTAGTTCAAGTTACAATTTCATATCATTTGGTGACATCTTGGATGACCCATCATCTGCATGCTGAATACCTACAGCCCCTGCCAAACTATCTTCAAGACCACTAGACTGAACTTTAGTGTTATAGGATGGTTATTCTATCTCATCCTTGCTCAGACCAGTATGCAAGAGCTTTGTTCAGACAGCCTTTTTGATTTAAGCTCTTTAACCAGATGTGCTACTGACATTTTGAAATATATTTTAGAGGTCATGTTGCTTGTTTCCCAGCTACTCTAAGACTGAAAAAAATAATTAAATAAAATAACTGCTATACAATGTGTACAGATATATATTTACCTTGTGGCTACAAGGGTATACACACATTTGATGAAAAAACTGTTTTGCAGTATCCATGCCATGGAAAACTGATTAATGTCATATTATGGGATTTAAAATGAACACCACTGGGGCCAATTAATATATCACTTTTATGGCAGCAGTCTCATGTTCTGCACTGCTGACCATCAAATAATATGTGAAGGGGCAACTGCCTTATGAACATACCCATAATGGATTTTATGCTGAACAACTTCAGAAAAGAATTATAATAATCAAGTTCCAGATAATTTATTTAGTTTTTAGTCAGTCCAGTATCTCTCAGTGTTTTTTTTTTTACCAAAAGTAACTGAAATTGTGTCAGAATCTTTTTGCATGCACACAGACCCCCCCCACACACACACACACATAAGATATTTCCCATGAGAGGTTAATGACACCTTTCAATTTTCAGTGCTCCTTTTCCAGTCTTTACAGTAAAGCTGTCATCTGCTACACAAATCTGTTACACCAAGAATGCAATTATTGTTCACTCTAAAAATTAGCCATTTATAATGTCAGTGGGTGCTCAAGGTTACACAGACACTCTTTAAACAAAGATGCTAATCGTTCATAAGTTACCAGTTCATCACACACACAAATACTTATAAATAACCAACCAGTCACAAGTCTTAAAATAGAATTATAAAACAATTTACTTGAAATAATGTTAACCAATGCACTTTCAAAGTTAAATATACAGCAAATAAATTTGTTCAAGGAAACAACATAGGATTCAAAATAGAGAAAGGATACATAGAACAACACACTGGCTACACCTATGTGATCTTGAATTTCCACTAGATGAAGGTTTACTGTACTATGTATGACTCTGGCTGTTAAACTTGTTTAATAGAAAAAGAAATCTCACAAGCAATATATTCCAGACAAGAACTCTGACTCCCATAAAGGTGCCCTGTGTATACTGCAAAAGATGTTGTCCAACTACTGTTACAAACAGTCGCTCTCAGCTTAAAATAGTCCCAGCTTTTGTATTTCTTGTTTGGTTTAAAAATCTAATGCAAATAATCCTGTTTCAACAGTCACTTAAATCCAGAGTTAGGGGAACTACAGTCCAAAAAAGGTCATTCTTGAACAAAAAAAAATTCTGCCAATGTGTATACAGAGCAGTTACAGTTTCCAAACATTTTTGCATGTCTTCTAAAAACTACAATTGCACATTCTTACTCAGCTTTTCTCATTACATTTTTCTACCTGAAACAACAATCACAGATCTTAACTTCACCCTTTTTTTCAAAAAATAATTACATTTAACTTAGCTTAGCTTAGCTTAGTGTAACATTTCTGCATTCCTTTCTTCACTGCATGTTTTATTGAAAACATTTACAAGTAATATACAGACTGCCCCATTTCTGATGTAAAATAATTCCTGTCCAGAACAGTTTAAGAATAGAAACATGTCATATTTCAGTGTAGAAGAGGCCATATTTTTGTAAATCACAATTAAATGACAGTGTCAGGAAAAGTTTCTTTGGATAGCAAGTGAATTTTTGGCAGCAAACTGGTGTTTTTTTTATTTTTTAGTCAATTCTCCCTTTATAATAATTCACTTTTCTCTGCTTTAAGAGATTGTTGGCATTCATGGTACTGTGAATGGGCACAGATAGGTGTCAGTTATGGCTGGATTATAGGGAAAACATGATGGTACTGAACTGCAGGACCTTGACTGGTTTGCCTGGTGGAGTATGCCCTCAGTGGATTTGTAAAAGCATCTGTCATGCTCCTGGGACTATCTATGGACTGTGATGGAGTCATGCATGGAATGGTGTGTACCATTTATGTTCTTCTATTGTGTGATCATAGAATGCATGACCATGGTGGAGTCCCAGCATCCAAATGAATAATGGATGACAACTGGGCCACCACTTCCACATGCCTTCTCTAGGCCCCTATTTCCCAAATTGCTGTGAATGCACTGCAAAATGTCCCACAGTTCATGCAGTGGCTGTAGGTCTTCATGCAGGCCACACAACACACTCAAGATGTTTGACATCATGTGCTTAGTGGCTGTCTGTCCCTGACTTATTACCTTGCACATCTGTTTATTGATGCCATGGGTAACAACTATTTCAAGGAATGTTCAGGAGTCATGGGGTGATGGCCACTATGCAGTGTGCATGTGCCTCAAAGATACTGAAGCCTCTGATGCTCTCTTTGGTGGTGACACCTGTATAGCAGGGGTGGGGCTGACATGGATGGGAAGACTTTTGCTGAACACAGGTGATGATGGAGGTTAATCTAGGCCCTACACAGTCAACTTAGCTGTGTGTGGTATGAATGTACCCTTTATTGTTAGTATTGCTGACAGTGCCTCTATGTCATCAGTCTGTGCCATGTACATTTTGCCATCATTGTCAGCTTTCTGTGGCCTGCTGATATCAGGGTATGTGCCAGCCTGTTGTACTAGACCCTCTCCCAGTGAAGCCTGTGAATGCATTCAGCTAATATACCTATAGCGATGCTGGTATAGAATTGCCACTCCCACCACCATGTGACACATAGACTGCTGCACAGCAATCCTACTCATAATCTATGAGCAGATATGCAAGTTGTGGTTCAGGCTGCTGCTGTTGCAGCCATGATGTATGCAGCTGACATAAATGAAGATGTGTTTGAGTAAAACATATCCAGGTGAAAGATAGTGCCCTACAGGTATAGTATATGCCACTACTCAGCTGGAGCATTCCCTAAAAACAATGGGGCAGCCACTGCCAGTGCAGCTCCCACATCTAAGTCACTACAAGGTATGATGGTTCTCTTACTTTGCCTGGCAACAGTTATCAGGAACTCCTCCATCTCTGTGGAATTCATCTGTGTTGGTGCTCTATACCAAGTGGCCAACATGTCTCCGGCAATTTCCTATGCCTTAGTCCTGACATGCTATACAATATCTGTGATCCTGCAATGCAGCTATTGTATTGTCCTTATATGGCAATCCAATACAATGATGTCCTGCACCAGAACATGCAACATCTGTTTCCAGAAAGCCATGTCAGCTTTGCCCTTCTCTAGCATACACAAAACATGTATGCACAAGGCCTGTAGTAACATCCCTATCTCCTGTAAAGTGAACTGTTCCAGATGTTGCCATTCCTTTAGTCCCATACCAAGTTAAGTACACCTTTGGGCAACACATGTATATCAGTGTGTATCTGCAAGAAAGTCCATACCAACAAATATTTGATTCCAAACTGTCTCCAGCACCCATGTGATGGCCACAGCATTACATTGTACTGGGTAAACCTCATGCAGAGTTTTTGTCTTCAGTACCGATGTTTGCAAATACACATTCAAACTGCTGGGCTGGGTAAGTCAGAACATGAGTAAACTTACAGACACAGCAGTCCATTATTCTAAACTTAACACAGTCAATGCTTATAGCTGAGGCCAATGTGTTTAGATGAGCTGGGCACTTGAATTCAGCAGTAGCTGCAATTAACAGTTGTGAACCCATGAAGAGACTGCTGGAATGTGTGGTGGAGAAGGATTACAGAGAAATAATCAACAGAGCATTGGATAGCTCATGGCCAAATTATGCATAATGATGCTCATTTGCTCCTCATATGGACTTCATATTCTGCAACTGGAATCACATCAGCACACTGTTCTCCCATATTATGGGCAAGCATTAGTTTGTACTGTGTGTTCTGCCCACCAGCGCCCTTTGGAGTGGCTGGGAAACA